>NC_133656.1:98658975-98867690 GCF_009905375.1 Apium graveolens
TAGATTTGGTGTTCCCTTAAGATATCTTAAGATTCGTTTAACAGCAACGAGATGAATATCTCTAGGATCCGCTTGGAACCTTGCACATAAACATGTAGCATACATAATATCTGGTCTACTTGCAGTAAGATAGAGTAACAAGCCAATCATACCTCTATAGCTTGTGACATCTACCTTAATGGAGTTTTCACATGGTCCAAGCTTGACAGCTGTAGTTGATGGAGTCCTTGCTGATGCAGAATCCTCTAGATTGTACTTTTTGAGGAGTTTCTTGAGATACTTGGATTGACAAATAAATGTTCCATCTAACCTTTGATTTACTTGTAATCCAAGAAAGAACTTTAGCTCTCCCATCATGCTCATTTCAAACTTGCTGTGCATTAACTTAGCAAATCTCTTACAGAGATTATCATTAGTAGACCCAAATATTATATCATCCACATAGACTTGGACTAATATAGTATCATTCTTATGTTTTTTAGAAAAGAGAGTTTTGTCTATGACACCTCTAATAAAGCTATTTTCAATAAGAAATTCAGAGAGTGTGTCATACCATTTTCTTGGAGACTGTTTTAGCCCATAAATAGCCTTGAAAAGAAAGAAGACAAAATCCAAATGATCTGGATCTTCAAAACCAGGAGGTTGCTCTACATATACCTCTTCATCCAGCTTTCCATTCAGAAAGGCACTCTTGACATCCATTTGATAAACTTTAAAGTTTGAGAATGCTGCGAATGCCAGAAATATCCTGATGGCCTCAAGTCTAGCCACTGGAGCATAGGTTTCATCATAATCAATGCCTTCAGCTTGAGAATACCCTTTTGCTACCAGTCTTGCCTTGTTTCTTGTAACCACACCATCTTCATCTAGTTTATTCCTGAATACCCACCTAATACCAACAACTTTCTTGTGTGTAGGTCTAGGTACTAGTTTCCAGACTTGTTGACTTTCAAACTGATTGAGCTCATCCTGCATAGCAATTACCCAATCAGGATCAGTTAGTGCTTCTTCAATCTTCTTAGGTTCCATCTCAGAAAGAAATCCTGAGAACAAACACTCATTTTGAGTAGCACGTCTAGTTCTGACTCCAACATCTGGATCACCAATAATCAACTCAAAAGGGTGAGCTTTATTCCAGACAGTCTGTCTTGGAAGATTTGATCTTGATGATTCGCCTTGAAATTCATTGTGATGTTGTGTCCTACTAGATGATCCTTCAGCATCTCCCCCTGAGTTGTTGCCATGTTGACTTGAAGATTCTCCATCAGTAGCAGTGGTATCTACGTTGTTGCCAAAGTTTCCATCACTATTACCTTGAGTATCATCAAGATTAACAGGTTCTTCACCAGCAACAACCTCAGGTTCTTGACCATGTTCTGATTCTGAATCTGACGTATCATCAAACTTCAGTTTCTCAGAAGGATCTTCAGTTTGGATACTAGGGAGTTTAGTGTCATCAAATATAACATTGACACTTTCAGTTACTTTGTGTTGATCAATGATATACACTCTATATGATCTTCTTCCATATCCAACAAAAATACCCTCATATGCCTTTGCCTTGAACTTACCACGACGATCATCTCCATCCTTGAGCACGAAGCATCTGGCACCAAATACATGAAAGTATTTGATAGAAGGTTTCTGTTCATTCAAAATCTCATAAGGAGTTTTCATGAAGTCTTTGTTGATTAGAGTTCGATTCTGAGTATAACATGCAGTATTGACAGCTTCAGCCCAAAAGTACATTGGAAGACCTGATTCACTTAACATCGTTCTTGCAGCTTCAATCAATGTACGATTCTTCCTTTCTACCACTCCATTTTGCTGAGGGGTTCTAGGAGCTGAAAATTGTCTGGTAATCCCTTTGTCTGTACAGAATCCATTGAGAAGTGCATTCTTGAATTCTGTCCCATTATCTGACCTTATTGCTCTAACAGGGACGTTAGAATCTAACTCAATCATCTTGATATGATCAATCACAACTTGTGGTGTTTCATCCTTAGAGTGAAGAAATAAAACCCACGTATACTTGGAATAGTCATCAACTATCACAAGACAGTAACACTTCTTTGACATAGAAAGGATATTAACTGGACCAAATAAATCCATGTGCAATAATTGCAGAACACCAGTTATGGAAGATGTGTCAGTGCCTTTGTGACTTGCTTTCTTTGACTTTCCTTTCTGGCAAGCCTCACATAGTCCTTCTGGAGAGAATTCCAGCTGAGGCAGACCTCTTACCAATTCTCTTTTGACAAGAGAATTTATTGTTTTGAAATTGAGATGAGAAAGTCTCTTGTGCCATAGCCAACTCTCATCTGACGATGCCTTTGCATAGAAACAATTGACTTCAAGATTGCTTCCAGAGTTCATGTCAGCTACGAACAGATTTCCTTTCCGGATTCCCATTAAGGAGGGTTTTTCACTTTTCTTGTGCAGAATCTGACACTTCAGCTTGTCGAATAAAACATTGTAGCCGTTGTCACAGAACTGACTAATGCTAAGCAGATTGTGTTCAAGTCCTTGCACAACATATACATTTTCAATGATAACATTTCCAGCTAGCAAACAGCCATATCCCTCCGTTAAACCTTTGCTGTTATCTCCAAAGGTAACCACTGGGCCAGCTTTCTCAACCACATTTGATAGCAGGGCTCTATCTCCGGTCATATGTCTTGACGATCCGCTGTCAAGAATTCACACTACCGGTTGTACCTGTTTAATGCCCTCTTTTCTTGACGATGAGGTGCTTGCATTACTAGCCATGAGAGCAAGATTCCCAACTTCTTCATCTTCACTGTCAGTATCATCCCAGCTTCTTCCCTTTGCCAGGTACGCCCTTTCAGATTTACTCTTCTGATTAGAATCGTAAGAGTTCTTCCTAGCTTGTTTTGGCTTCCTGCATTCTGTGACAAAGTGTCCCAACTCATTACAGTTGAAGCATCGAATGGTGCTTCGATCAACCATCCCTGTTTTATACCCACCACTGCTGGTGTTAGAGGGTGAAGATCCACCTTTCTGGAATCTGTTGTAGTTGGACTTGTACTTGAACTTGGGATTCCTTTTGAATCTGACATTTGAGAATCTCTTGACAATCAGGGCCATTGACTCATCCTCCAATTGCTCCAGTTCTTCCAAGGAATAATAATCATCTCCTGATTGATTTGTAGTAGGAGAATCAAATTCTGCTACTATCACATTATCTTCAACCTTGGAAGACTGTACCATTCTTTCTGACTGTTGAGATTGTTGTTGATATTGTGGTTGTTGTTGTTGTTCATCAGCTACTAGAGCAGTAGACGTGCTGACCACTCTTCCTTTCCCGTAAACTTTCTTCTGCTAAATCTGCTCCAACTCGTAAGTCTTTAACACACCATAGAGCCTTTCCAAAGAAATCTCACTCAGATCTCTTGCTTCTCTTATGGCAGTGATTCTATGTTCGAGATGAGTTGGCAGTGTTAAAAAGAACTTTTTGTTGACCTCCCTGATGGAATAGTATTTACCATTAATGTTCAGGTTGTTGATCAATGCATTGTACCTCTCAAACACTTCAGTGATTCCTTCCCCTGGATTGGATTTAAAGTATTCATACTCAGAGGTTAGGATTTCTAGTTTGTTCTCCCTAACTTCCTCTGTGCCTTCATTAATAATCTCAATAGTTTCCCAGATATGTTTGGAATCTTTACAATTCATCACATGTCTATTCATCAGGGGATTAAGGGAATCTACTAAGATTAATTGAAGGCTAGCATCCAGGGAGGCTTCTTCTATTTCAGCAGGAGAGAAGTCCTCAGGATCCTTCACATAAGTTCTCGCTTTGGTGATCACCACATCATTTTCTATTACCTCTGGTTCAATAACCATAGGAATTTTTGGACCCTTCTTCAACACTTGCAAATATTTGGGATTAGCAACCTGTAAAAACAGTAGCATCTTCTTCTTCCACATAACATAATTTTCTTTATCGAAAAGTGGAATTTTAACGGTTCCAACTTTTTGTGTAGTCATTATGAATTTTTTGAGTGAATAAAAAATTCAAGAAGTGAAAGAAACACAAAAGTCTAGGATCTAGATTTGTACGTTAATCAGAAGGCTCTGATACCAATTGTTAGGTCCCAATTTGTTTGTAGAAGGGGGGTTGAATGCAAACAATACCGTTTAATCGAATAAAATGCGGAATAAAATTGTGAAACAAAATTCAAGTTAAATAAAACTTTTATTAAACTTGAAAGGTGTTACAACTACGGTATCGGTTACAAGGGATTAATCTCAAATCAATTATTACAAATCTAGAATAAATTCGACATGAACTTTTTCTATTTTTGTAATTAAAAGATCAAATGCTAAATGCGATTTGAGATTAAGTTCTAGGGATTTTAATCCGCTAGATTGATACACAAGAACAAGATAAATATTTCTAGTTGATTGGATTTAACTTTACAATCTAGAAATTTAATCTTGAAGAAAAGCAGATGAAAAATAAAATGTTATGCTTTTGTTTTCTGCTCCTTTTTCTCTTGTGTGTTCTATTTTCTGTTTGATTGGATTCTGTAAGTGTTGATCAATAAAAGTCTTCTGCTGCTTTTATCAAACACCGAACTGAAAAATGTACTGGCATGACAATCTCTTTGGCCAGCAAGACTTTCGGTATGACAATATTTACAACTAGCAAGACAATCAAAATGAACTAGCAAGACTTTCGGTATGACTATTGATTGTCATACCGATTGTCATATTAGTTCAAATAAATTGTCTTGCTGAATTAATAACAGATTTTAATCTAAACAGAAATTCTAATAAGACAATTAAATGTATTGGCATGACTTTCGGTATGACTATCAATTGTCATACCGATTGTCATACTAGTTCAAATGAATTGTCTTGTTTTGAATTTAAGCAGATTTTAAACCAATTAAAATCTTGTAAATCCTCAATATTAATTCTAAATTAATTAATCAATTTAATTCAATTAATCAATAAATTAATCTTTGCAGATATAATTTATTTTCTTAATTAAATTATATGACTTAATTAATTAATAGAGAATTAATACTAACCCTGAGCAGCATCCATTCTTCTGACAATCTTCTGAAAATCACTGAGACTTATGAATCAATTCCGCCACTTCAATGCTGACACTCGATGTACTGTCTGGTTCATGAGTGACTAACTTCTGTGACGTTTCTTCATGTCTTGACTTTGATACTCTGATTAAATCCTTGTAATAAATGATACCCTGACGAGATCTCTGTCACTTGATTAAATCCACGATCTTGATTTATATCACTGTGGCATGATCAAATTCTTGAACTTCTTCCAGTGAATCTTCAAGTCTGCAGATGAACAATGTTTCTTTATCCTTTGACAGATGTTACTTTGTGAGATCTCTCTGATGATAGATCCACTATTTACTTATTACATTCTTATTTGAGTTGAGTTAAATCCTCGAATAAACGAATAGGCTATGACATATGCCTTTCAAGCGAGGTAGGCCGATCGGTTCCAAAGACAAAAACCCTCGAAAAAGAAAGGGGGTAAAAAGTGGAAATGCCCAAATAGAGGAAATAAAATCTCCAGAAGAGACTCCTCAAGAGACCTGTGACACGATAGATGAAACCTCAAAAGAGGACCAGGTACCTGAAAATGTTGAAAGTGAAGAGATCTCAATTAATTATGTTGTCACAGGAAAGATATGAAACCGATATGACACTGCCGTCGACGAAAATTTTGCATATAATGTAGCACTCGATATAATGACAGAAAATGAGGATCTTGAACCAAAATCCGTCGTTGAATGTCGACGTAGAAATGATTGGCTAAAGTGGAAAGAAGAAATTGAAAATGAATTGAGCTCACTTAATAAACATAAAGTGTTTGTACCTGTAGTCCGAACCCCTGAAGGGACAAAACCTGTTGGGTTCAAATGGGTATTTCTGCGAAAGAGAAATGATAAAAATGAAATTGTAAGATACAAATAACGTCTAGTTGCTCAAGGTTTTTCGCAAAAACCAGGCATTGATTATGAGGAAACATATTCTCCTGTAATGGATGGAACGGCCTTTCGTTATCCTATCAGCCTTTCAGTGATTGAAAAATTAGAAATGCGTCTGATGGATGTTGTGACAGCATATTTGTATGGTTCTCTTGAAAAAGATGTATATATGAGGATACCTGAAGGATTCCGAATACCAGAAGCATCTAGACCACATTATCGCGACCTTTACTCGATCAAGTTGCAAAGGTCAATATATGGATTAAAACAGTCTAGTCGAATGTGGTACCAAAGGTTAAGCGAGTACTTGTTAAGGGAATGATATAGAAATAATCCCATTTGTCCATGTGTATTTATAAAGAAGACTGAGTCTTCATTCGCTATAGTTGCTGTGTATGTTGATGATTTAAATATAATTGAAACTCCTGAACAGCTCCAGAAAACAGTTAATTATATTAAGGCAGAATTTGAAATAAAAGATCTTGGGAAAACAAAATTTTGTCTTGGACTTACATTTGAGAGATGGAATTTTTGTTCACCAATCAACATACACTGAAAAATTACTTAAACGATTTTACATGGATAAATTACATCCATTCAGTTCCCCTATGGTTGTTCGATCACTTGATAAGAAAAAGGATGTGTTCCGGCCAAAGGAGAAAAATGAAGAGGCACTTGGTCCTGAAGTACCTTACCTTAGTGCTATCGGTGCACTTATGTATCTTGCTAATAATACACGACCAGATATTGCATTTTCTGTAAATCTATTAGCATGACATAGTTGCGCTCCAACTCGGAGGCATTGGTATGGAGTTAAACATATTTTCGATACCTTCGAGGCACAACTGATATGAGATTATTTTATTCTAATAAATCCAAAACAATGCTAACTGGTTATGCAGATGCGGGATATTTATCTGATCCCGATAAAACTCGATCACAAACATGTTATTTGTTCACCTATGGAGATACGATCATCTCATGGCGATCATTGAAACAATCTTTGGTTGCTACCTCTTCTAATCATGCAGAAATTCTTACAATCCATGAAGCTAGTCGAGAATATGTTTGGTTGAGATCAAGATGTCAGCATCATGTGGCATGCATCATGACAGGAAAGTTTCGAAAATAATGTTCGAAGACAATACAACATGCATCGAGCAGTTAAAGAAAGGATATATCAAAGGCGATAATACTAAACATATATCCCCCAAGTTTTTCTTCACACGTGATCTTCAAGTGAATAGAGAAATTGAAGTCCAACAGATTCGCTCAAGTGACAACCTTGCAGATCTATTCACGAAGTCACTACCTCCATCAATTTTTGAGAAGTTGGTACAAAAGATTGGCATGCGTCGACTTAAGGACTTGAACTAAATTTTCATAATCGATGTACTCTTTTTCCTTTATTAGGATTTTTTTCCCAATGGGCTTTTTCCTAGAAAGATTTTAACGAGGCACGATTATCGAAAAATCGACATCCAAAGGGGAGTGTTGTGAATGGATGTCCCTAGAATTTTCTAGTAAATCTTTTGATCTTTCATAAATATGAAGTCCATGTATCAAGTTCATGTATTTTGTATATCATACACCTATAAATAGCCATATAAATGGAGATTGTAAACATACTTGAAAATAATATATTCTCTCTTATTCTATCTTTCTCTTCTTCTCTTGGTGTATTTATACTATATTTACAATAGATCTTAATTTGTTAAATATTTTATATAACTGTCTCTCTGTTGTTGTAATAGTTAATATTTCCAATATTAATGGTCTAGATTACTTGTTAATTTGTCCGTTGCCACTTGTTAGAAAGACTGTTACATATTTTCCCATCTTTTTTCAGATACGAACGCTTGAGAAGTGGACGCACATGACAGGGGACATGCATACTCTTTTATATGTTCTTGTCCACGCCAAGCAGAATCTAATTTTTACGAAGATTATTCATGTCAGGGATGCAACAAAGCGCACTTCCATTTAGACCTTTTTTTGTGAGCATGATCAATTTTGGGTTCTTGCAGCAGCTCTTTCTTTGATTAAAACAAAATTTGAGTTATCTACCATCATTTCTATATAATTATTACCACACTCTTATAAAAAAAATATTAGAAATTAGAACACTCAGATTGAATCTTGCCAAGACATATTTCTTAAATTTTATTGCCACCACTTATTATTAAATATCATTTATTATAAAGAGTAAGATATCTTCCCCTAAAATGATTCCCAAATATTTTCAAATGATACTTTATTTCATTAGTGAGATTAATGCACAAGGCTCAATTTTATTAGTGAGAAAACATCGAATAACACAATAACAACTAAATATATTTAAGAACGATTTCGAAACCGATTTTGTGATTCTAGCATTTCTTTCATAGAAAAACTCTCTTGCATCTGAATCAGAGATTTTAAGAAAATTTCAGATTATATGTCAGAGTACAATTGGTGATCTTAACAGTACTCATCTTTTCATATCTCTTTCTAATACATAATTAACTTAAAATAATAAAAATATTTATAAATATAAGTTAAAACTAATTTTTAATTTATTAATCTAGATAATTTATTGATAATTTACAATTTACTAAGTTTAAAAATTACTAATATAATAATAGATATTACAAATAATCTTTTATCATAACTATTTTTATCAAGCCAAATTTCTGAAAGTCTAATTGACATGAAAGAAGTTAAAATTTTCAACTTCTCATATTTCAGTTAAAAAATAAATTATGAATTTGTTAACGAAGATGCACTAAATTATCTAACGTAGGTTGTCATTTGACCTACCCCTGCACAGTCATATTCAATTATCTGATATTGATTTGAATCCGCACACAATGAGCAGCTCGGCATCTGAATCACTGAGGTCTGATTTTGATAGTGATCGTTCAGGTAAACTCTTATTGTTTGTGCGTAGAGATGATGGTCGGTATTTGATATATAAATTTGATACACCTCTATTTGTTACAAATTCAAGAAGCTTTGACATATCACCACTAATTGTATTTGAAGATGGTGTTGTGCCTCCTTGTGAATGTTGTTTTGAATTTATAGACCCTCATTTCTATATTGTTGGAGCTAAAAAGGAGGATTTGTTTACTATTCACAAGAATGTTCTTATTGCACTCAAACCTTCGGAAAAGGAGAGAGGGTCTAAGTTTGTATTTAATTCTTGGATCTATGGTTTATTTCACTACTTCTATTCATGTTACCATGTCTTTTGATTTGAATGATGAAAATTGGACCACTCTCATCGACCCTTATCATGTGCTTGAACCTCCTTTTAACTGTGTTCCTCCCCTCCCTATTCTCCTTTTATTCTCCTTTTATTCCTATGGTTTATGTGTTCCTTTTATTCTCCTTTGAATAAATAGCTCTCATGTTTTTTATTGACGATGCTATGCTCCAAGCCTGCAACGATAATACGCATTCCCAGTTTAAGTGGAATGAGTTGGGCAAACATTATTGATAGTTACACTAACTGCCTTCTGCTTTCATCTGAGGTGGCCTGCACTGTTTATTTTTTCCTTCAGTTTAATCTATTATTTATGCACAACAGTACACAAATGAGACATCCACTGTCAACTCAATTGGGAGACTTCATAAAACAGACAGTCCCAAATATAATATACGGCAAACTGAAATATCCTCCCAAGGCACTCAAATATCCTGTCTTAATCTTAGAGCTTTACTATTTTGGTTCTGAATCATTTGTTTTATATCATACGATATGAACCAGGATACTTGATGAACCTTGGCAGGATTTTGGCCTGCGCAAACACGGAAAATAGAAAGCAACTTAAAGACAGCTAACCCATATGAGAATACAGTAACTGCCTGGAATTTATTTTTGAAAAGATATATGGGCTTTTGTTGAAAATCTATATATCTGTAGAATTATATATGAATGAGGATACCGGGATTAAGGTGGTAATGTTTACCAGGGTTCATGACTGTTTGTTACCTAAGCTCTGACAGGTACCAGGTTCCACATTTATGTCAGAGGAACACGGATGTTTTTGTGGGTTGTTAATGCTGTTGTCAAGTATGTACCGGAAAGTCTTGACTGGGGAGTCAAGTGGGCTGATTTCATTCTAGCTTGCCTCTTATTGTCACAGGGTGTGATGATTGTCAAGTTAAGCTGTGGCGGAGATTGCTTAGTTATGTCATTTTGGATTTGCACATGCGCATATAAGTAGATGTCTAAGAATGATAGTCTGGACTGCCTTAGTAGTTTGCTTGTTGCCACTTGTTAGAAAGACTGTTGCATATTTTTTTTTCCATCTTTTTTAGATAGCGCTAGAAATGGACGCATGTGAGAGGGCACTGGGCACATGCTCAATGTTATATATATTCTTTTCCATGCCAAGCAGAATATGATTGTCTGTAACTCTTAGAATAAAAGCATTCGTGTTTGGTATGCAACAAAGCGCACTGCCACGAACATGATCGATTTTGTATTCTTGGATATAATCCAGAGATGAATTCAGGCAAAGCTGCACAATTTTTGTGAAGATCATGTTGGCACATTCTGCAGTTGAATACAAAATCTTTACCGTTTTCGCCACAAGCATCGCAACCGAATTCACCATGGCTATAAAGTGAAGTAGACAATAGATGAAGGGCATGTTCCCAAACATACATACGTTTGTTCTTAGCAACGGAACTTGCGACACGATTAAACTTTTTCAGATTTATGCTTATTCTGATGGAAAGTAAGGCCATTAGGGCGGCTGAAATGCTTGTGCTCCATGATCTGATTATGAATTGGATCAAGTTTTAATTAGATTGGGAACTTCAAGCTTGTCAGAGCATCTCCAATGCTGTGGCATGACACTCTTGTTGGCTACCCCGATGGAGACTAAGAGCTGTCAACCAAAGTAGCCAACTATTGACACCCTTTGACACCCGAGTAAAGTTCTATGGAGTCCACCTTTTAATTGGAGTCATCGGAGTCCATGTATGTTCTGCAAATAAAATATCTTCTAAAATATGTTATCTTGCAAAACATGTTTTACAAATATCATTATTTCAATAAAATCATGCAAATCTCATATATGTACAAGTACAATATGTATATTCTGCAACATGAACATTTATGTTCTGCAAACTAAGCATGTTTTCTAGAATAATATATTTTGCAACGTTCTACTTGTAAAATCTATGCAATCTGCAAGATTTTCAATAAAATTGTGATATTTGTAGAATATCATTCGAAAAATAATACGTTCTGCAACAATTTAAGCTATATTTTACTTGCAGAACATATATGGACTCCAAGGACTCCAATGAAATAGTGGACTCCATAGAACCTAACCCATATCACGGTTGTAACTTGTAACTGTTTGACAAACATGGCTAATCACCAGACATGGGTAATCTATTTCCCAGCTTCACTCACGTACATGCACAGAGGCACACCCCATTCCGCAACAGAATCATGGGATTTGAAAATAATTGGAAAATTGTATTAAAATTTTCACTAAATTGTTTATGCTATCTAAAAAAGATGAAGATCGTCTTTTAACAGTTTAATGAACTAAACCCATGAATCTGTGCATTCTACTTCTCCTACAGCCCGAGCTGCAGGAAACATCTGATTGTTTGCATCCCTTCTTATGGCATTTAATAACTCTAGATTGACATACCACTTAAAAAATATAAATCCAGGCCTATTACCTTTCTACATCCACTTAAAAATCATTTTTTAATACACGGAAATGTACTAGTTGATAACCTGGGCAAAACACGGGCCGAGTTAATTTATTTATATAATTTTTTAAAAGAATAATAGTATGGGTGCTATGTCAAAATTTCTAATTTTTACTCACAAAACCCAACCTAAACTATTTAGCGGTGGGAAGGATTACCCAAGATATCTGTGGGTAATACATCACGAAGATGCACATTCCTGTTTTTATAAATTTTTCTAATATATGATACGCATGTTGAACACTCGTATTCAGCAAACTTAAAACTTTAATTATAGTGATCACACATAAGAAACATATGTATAGTTCAAATAAAATATTAGTACGTATAAGTGGGTCGGTATTTGAATCACTATTACACGCTAATATATATTTTTGGGCATATTCCGTGTATTTTCTTATTATACATCATCATTATTATTTAAATATATTATTTATTACGGTATAACTGATTATTAAAAAATTACAATATAATTCTAAAAATCATATTAATTTATTGAAAATTAATTTAGAACTGTACAAAATATATGAATCTAAGGGCGCTGTAAAGAGTGAAATTGACTCAATTGTTTCTAATGGAACATGGGAGTTGGTTGATCTCCCTCCTGTGTATTCTACTATCGAGTGCAAGTGGGTCTTATCATCCATCAGATGGATGTAAAGACATCTTTTCTTCATGGTGAACTTGAAGAAGAGATTTATATGGATCAGGCTGAGGGATTTGTTTCATATGGCAATGAAAGAAAAGTATGTAAGTTGATCAAGTCCATTTATGGCTCGAAACAAGCTCCCAGGGATTGGCATAAAAAGTTTCATGAAACTATATTGCCTTTCAGTTATATGATTAATTAAAGTGACAAGTGTGTCTACACCAAAGTTAAAGGCAGTGAGTGTGTTATCTTGTGCCTATATTTGGATGACATTTTATTGTTTGGAACCATTATTGAGATTATTAACGAGACAAAAGCTTTCTTAAAAAGGCATTTTGAAATGAAGGATATGGGTGAGGCTAGTATGATTCTTGAAAATCAAACTGATTCAATCATCTGAAGGAATAACATTGACACAATCTCATTATATAGAGAAATCTATACTTGAAAAATATGGTTATTCACAGTGTAGAATCGCTAGTACACCCTATGATCCTAAAGTTGCCTCTGTCAAGAATACTTAAGGAGTACCTGTGTCTCGGTTAAGGAATTCTCAGATTATTGGGAACTTGCAATATCTTGTTAACTGTACTAGACCAGATATTTCATATTTTGTGTCTAAGTTGTCTAGATATACAAGTTGTTCAAACATAACTCATTGGGATGCTCTTGATAGATTACTTAGATATCTAAAAGGCACAATGTACCTTAGCTTACATTATAGGATATTTCCTGGTGTACTTGAAGGGTGCAGTGATGCAAGTTGGATAGCTAAGAAAGTCTGGTTCCAATGGAGTGACTGGATATGTGTTCACCTTGGCAAGTGGAACAATATCCTGGAAGTCAAGCAGACAAACTATAGTGACTCGATCTACATTTGATGCTGAGTTGTGTGCACTTGATGCCACGGGGATGGAGGCTGAATGGTTACACAGACTTATGCCTGCGATACCTGTAGTAAGCAGACCGCTTCCTGCTATTGCTATTCATTGTAATAGTCGAACAACTATTGACAAGATTAGCATTAAAAATCATAAGGGGTTTAGTGTCTGATAGGATTATAGCTATAGAGTTCATATGAACTCAGAATAATATAGTTGATCATTTGACTAAAGGACTGGAACCTGCAGTGGCCCTCAAGTCAAGGTTGGGGATGAGATTGTTAAACCATCATAATTTATCAACAATGGGGACCTAATACACATGATAGGAGATCCCTCAAAGTGTATTCAATGTGGTAATAACAAGCTGTAAGGGTGAATTGGAAGTACCTTTGCTACATAGATGATACTTTTGTATCTAAGTCTATACCCTATAAAACTAGAAGGTATTGACACTGCTAGAAAATCAAGAGTGTTATAACTCTTAATGGGATCAAGTCATTCGACGAGATAAGAGCAGTATATCTCTGGAGATGCCCAGTGAAGCGAATGTAATTGTGTGGTCACAATTAGAGGAAAGGGTTATTCATTGAAGCATTCGACGAACAGGATCGAGACAAGACCAGTAATGTCTTAAAGCTTTAGCACCATAGCCATTGACTTGTCGTCGTCTATGGAACATGGTTACACTAAACGGATTAAGATTCAAGGTGAAACATTCCATCTGAATTCGGTAGCCATTGAAGTACAGGACTTAAGAGGGTTTAAACCTGGAAGGGTATCGACGCTGAAAAACAAGTCATGACGAGAAACCTGAACGCATTTCTGTATGGATTTGTGGGGGATTGTTAGAAAAATGGAGTTTTAGAGTATAAGTTTTTTATGTTCTTGATATTAATTCTGTATTTTAACAATTGTAAAGTGTTCCTTGTTATGGGAACTTAAACTTTTATATATGGAACTAAGTAATTTTCTTAGTGAAATCCATAGAGAAATAGAGTTGAAGTAATTAGCTTGTAAAAGTTTGAAATGAGAATGTGTTATTTTGTCCAACATTATAATAAATTAAGGTGGTGTTGGCTTTATATTATATGGGTAGTGTATAACTACTAAAGTGTATGATGGTACATGGTGTTCTTACGTGCTTCGCGCGCGCGCACACACACTTCGCGCGCACGCGCACACACACGCGAGCGCCGCCGCCGCCGCCCTGCCATGACACGACTCGACTCGACTCGGTTTGAAGGGCTATTTGTGCGAATGTCTCGGCGTCTCGCGTATGCAGGGAGACTTGGGCGAGGATTTTATTTATATGTGATTTAATTTTTTAATTAGAATTAATTTATCAGTTGGGCTGAGTTATTGTTTCTGTCGGGCTCAATTGGGTCGGGTTACGGTTTCAGTTGGGCTGGGTTACTTTGTAAGTTGGCTGAGTCAGATTCATTGAACGTGGACATGTAATTGATAATATATTCAAAATTAAATCTTTAAAACTGATTTATGTGTGGATTAAATACAAAGGCTGTTACATTTTATTTAATTCAAAATCATTAGTTTTGTTTTTTATTAAATGTAAGCAGTTATATTTCTAATATTAGTGTAGGGTGGTATCAGTTACACTTAGCCTCTAGTATAAATAGAGACCAAAGTTGTTGATTTTTACACACCACACCTTACATTCTCTTCTTCCTCTCCATATTTCTCTCCTCTCCCAACACGTTGTCAGTGATTTTTCCGGCGAGTGAGGTACCAGTTTTCGTTGAGCTTTGAAGGTGCTGTGAACTCAAAGCTCGGAGCTGATTTATCCTGGAGGAGGTGTTGCAAGCATCCCAACACAGCAGGTGGGGGCAATTATCTCTTCAAGAGCAGTCGGGACTTTGTAGAAGGCCTGACGACTCAACTGTTGTTATTTCTTGTTTACTTGTACCTGTTGATAACTATGGATTTTTCTTCTCTCTTTGTTTAAAAGTCTTCTAAAGCTATGGTTACTGGTACAACTTCTATTCTTCCTCTTTTAGTACAGTTACTCATATGCATGCTTTTTACCTTCATTTTTTTATTTCATTAATTGTTCTCTTGGTCTTGACTTGTTAAATATGTTATATAATTGTCTCTATGTTGCTGTTATAGTTAATATTTCCAACATTCTTGAAGATATAATTAGTTATATATTATTTAGCATAATGGTTAGCGAAAATGAGGTTCCTATTAGTGGTGGTAATTTTGGTACACCTGCTGGGGTCATTGATTGGACCACTTATAGTTTTCCACAATCCGTTGAATTAACTGGCTTGCTAGAGAAGTTCAATGGGGGCATCGGCTTTTCTCGTTGGTAGAAAAGGATGAATTGTGGTTGATTGTAAAAGATTTATGGCCTGTTGTGGAGTATGACAAACCTGTTGTGGATCAAGAAAAGGCTGACACAATTAAAACTTTTGCGAAGTGGCTTGAGAAGGATGGGGTGGCGGTAAGGGCGACCATTTTGGCTGCTCTAACGAACACCTTGTTTGATGTTAATTCTTCTGATGGCTACTCCGTAAAACTCTTATGTGAGAAGCTGGACCAGACACATAATACTGACTCACAAGGTCTATACAAGTATTTTATGGCTAGGTTCCTTGATTTCAAGCTGGTGGATAATAAGTCCATGACTGAGCAAGTGCATGAGTTCGAGATGATAGTGCATGCTTTGAAGGAGTCTAGAATGGACCTCCTTGAAAATTTTAAGGTTATGAGTGTGATTGAAAAGCATCCAAAATCTTGGGAGGAGTTCTCTCTCTCCCAGAAAAGACAGAAAGGAGAGATCACATGGACCAACCTTATGTTGGACATCTCGATTCAAGAACAACACAAATCCAAATAGGGACATGTGATGTCAACTGATCATGGTAGCTTGAAGGTAAATGTAGCAACTATAGGACAGAAAAGGAAGGCTTTTGTTAAAAAAGTTAATGGTAATAAATCTATGAGTGACAAGGACAAGGCTAAGAAACCAAAGGCAAACAAACCGTGTTGGTCTTGTAGGCAGGTGGGCACTGGAGTAGGGACTGTCCTACAAAGAAAGCGAAGAAAACTGCGGTGGTAGTGCAAGCGAATGTTGTGCTTGGAACCACAAGTGGACTTGTAGTGAACATGGTTGTTGGTGAGGCTACGGCTTCTGAAACCAACGTTGACCGGTATGTTTCCTACAATACTGTACTATTTTCTACCTATCTATCAAATGAATGGTTGATAGATACTGGAGCTAATGTGCATATTTATGATGATATTAGTTTATTTATATCTTTTAACAATAGAGTCATAGCTTGACAGTGAAGATGGGGAATGATAGTGCTGCTCAAGTACATGGAGTAGGAAACGTCGACCTGGAGTTCCATTCGGGACGTATTCTATCTCTGACTAGAGTGCATCATGTTCCCGACATGCGTAGAAATATAATAAGTGGAAGTTGTTTAGTTTCTAATGGTTTTGAAATCTCTTTCAAGTGTAATAAAGTAGTTCTTATTCATACTGGTACATTTTTTGGCAAGGGTCACTTGTCAAATGGTTTATTTGTGATTAATGCTGAAACCATTTTGGGAACTTTGAATAATGATATTATTCCTTCTGTTAATTGTGTTGAATCATCAAATTTATGGCATGCTAGACTTGTCACTTAAACTTTGGTGCTCTTAAGAATATGATGAACCTAGATTTGATTCCAAAACATATCATAGAAAAAAAATCTAAATGTCAAGTATGTGTGTCTGCTAAAAAATAAGGAAACCTTTTCATAATATTATTAGGGATTCATACTTGTTAGATTTAGTACAAAATGATATTTGTGAATTTGGTGGTGTGTTAACTAAGGACCGATTTAGATACTTCATTACCTTTATAGATGATAGGGGCAGATTTTGTTATGTTTATTTACTTAGACATAAGGATGAAGCACTTAGTAAATTCATTATATATAAAATTGAAGTAAAAAATAAACTAGTAAGGTACTTAAAAGATTGAGATCTGATAGAGGTGGTGAGTATACGAGTAACGCCTTTAATGAATTTTGCGCAAACAATGGTATAGTTCATGAAGTTACTCCACCATACACACCTGAGTCTAATGGGGTCACTGAGCGAAAGAACATGACATTTAAAGATATGATTAATAGTATGCTTATTAACTCTGAGTTGCCTAAATACTTTTGGGGAGAGGCTCTAAATACGGTGTGCCATATTCTGAATAGAGTCCCCCTGAAATACATGGATAAGACAACCTTGGAGTCATGGAAAGGCAGGATTTGGGCTGCTCATAGGTTGTCCAACCCGTCTAAACCGAACCAACCCAACCCTTAATTTGGCCGACCAAACTGACCCATTCGGGACCGTGGGTTAATTGGGTTGCTTTTTAATTGGGCCGTTTATTATGGGTTGGGTCAAAGTTTTGATAAATAAAACCTTAACCCAACCCCACCCGGTTCAACTATATAGGCTCAACCCATTTTAGTACTGGTTTCCTTTGTAGTCCAGCTATCTGTTTGTGTTATTTGCTCTACAGACCACATGCCAGAGTATAATAGATAAAGAACCCTTAAATAAATTATAAGCACGCAGTTCTTATTCATTCTTAAGATGTACTAGGGGAGTCCCATTTTTCCTTTTTGTAATTAAGATAATTCTTATTTAACCTAAAATCATCCATTTGGAAGATAATTGATGATCAATTGTAATAAGAAGGATTTTTAAATAGTAATAGCGCCTTCTTCCTTTTTCTTTTTAATATTTTTATTTTCGATAACAATTAAATAACAGCACCTTATCATTTTACCACTGCAGATAGATGATAATTTTATTAAATTAGGTTGGCTGGTGTTTGTCGTATGTATGCTGATTAGATTAACCCGATTAACCCAACTCAACCCGGCCCAACCCATCACATAATTAATAGGGTTGGGTTTCATAATTTTTTTGAGTTTAATGGGTTGATATTTTTGTAACCTATTTTAAATGGGTTGGGTCGCTAAAATGGTCAAACCGACCCAACCCAACCAATGTGCAACCTTAGGAGGGATGACTAGTCTTAAGTATCTTCGTGTGGGGGGGTGCCTTGCTAAGGTGCTTGTCCCTGAACACAAGAGAAAGAAACTAGGTCTGAAAACTGTTGATTGTATCTTTTCGGGCTATCTTGATACCACTACAGCTATGAGATTATTAGTATTAAAATTTGAAATAGATGGTATAGTGGAAAACCCGATAGTTGAATTTCGTGATGCTACATTCTTTGAGGATGTCTACCATATGAAGAATGGTATGCCTGAAGAGACTTCTGAGGAAGATCCTACTCACACATCGAGTTCTATTCCTGATCATGTTGAAAAGATGAAAAATGTGGGGGCGGAACCTAGTGGTAGCTCTACTCCTAAGAAAGTAGAGGAACCGAAGAGAAGTAAGCATGCAAAGGTAGTTAAGGATTGTGGAGGTGATTTTATCACTTACAATGTCGAGGACGAACCTTTAACTTTTCGACAAGCAATAGATTCTTCGGAGTCTAGGAATTGGAAGGGCATTGTGAAGAGTGAAACTGACTCTATTATTTCTAATGGAACATGGGAGTCAGTTGATCTCCCTCCTGGGTGTTCAACTATCGGGTGCAAGCGGGTCTTGAAAAGGAAGTTGAACCCTGATGACTCAATAGATAAGTACAAAGCTAGACTGGTAGATAAGGGTTTTAAGCAAAAGGAAGGAATTGAGTACTTTGATACATACTCTCTGGTTGCAAGGATGGTAATAATCAGAATGCTTATAACATTGGATTCCGTCCATGGTCTTATCATCCATTAGATGGATGTAAAGACAGCTTTTCTTTATGGTGAACTTGAAGAAGAGATTTATATGGATCATCCTGAGGCATTTGTTCATCTGGCAATGAAAGGAATTTATGTAAGTTGATCAAGTCCATCTTTTGCTTGAAACAAGCTCCCAGGGATTGGCATAAAAAGTTTGATGAAATTGTATTGCCTTTCAGTTATATAATTAATGAAAGTGACAAGTGTGTCTACACCAAAGTTAAAGGTAGTGAGTATATTATCTTGTTCCTATATGTGGATGACATTTTATTATTTGGAACCAATATTGATATTATTAACGAGATAAAAGCTTTCTTAAAAAGGCACTTTGAAATGAAGGATATGGGTGAGGCTAATGTGATTCTTGGAATAAAACTGATTCAATCGGCTGAAGGAATAACCTTGACACAATCTCATTATATAGAGAAATCTATACTTGAGAAATATGGTTATTCACAGTGTAGAATCGCTAGTACACCCTACGATCCTAAAGTTGCCTCTATCAAGAATACTTCAGGAGTACCTGTGCCTCAGTTAAGGTATTCTCAGATCATTGGGAGCTTGCAGTATCTTGCTAACTGTACTAGACCAGATATTTCATATTCCGTGTCTAGGTTGGCTAGATATACAAGCAGTCCAAACAGAACTCATTGGGATGCTCTTGATAGAGTACTTAGATATCTAAAAGGCACAATGTACCTTAGCTTACACTGTATGAGATTTCCTGGTGTACTTGAAGGGTACAATGATGGAAGTTGGATAGCTAAGAAATCTGGTTCCAATAGAATGACTTGATATATGTTTACCTTGGCAGGTGGAGCAATAAGCTGGAAGTCAAGCAGATAGACTATAATGACTCGGTCTACATTTGAGGTTGAGTTGTGTGCATTTGATGCCATGGGGATGGAGGCTGAATGGTTACACGGACTTATGTCTGCGATACCTGTAGTAAGCAGACCACTTCCTGCTATTGTTATTTATTGTGATAGTCGAACAACTAGTGATAAGATTAGCAGTAAAAAGCTTAAGGGTTTTAGTGTCTGATAGGAATATAGCTATAGAGTTCGTAGGAACTCAGAATAATATAGCCGATCCTTTGACTAAAGGACTGGAACCCGCAGTGGTCCTCAAGTCAAGGTTGGGGATGGGACTGTCAACCCATCATAATTCATCAACAGTGGGAACCCAATACACATGAGAGGAGATCCCTCGAAGTGTATTCAATGTGGTAAAAACAATTTATAAAGGTGAATTGGTGTTACCTTTGCTACATAGATTGTACTTTTGTATCTAAGTCTATCCCATATAAACCTAGAAGGTACTGACACTGCTAGAAAAGGAAGAGTGTTAACTATGAATGAGATCAAATCATTCGACGAGATAGGAGCAGTATATCTCTGGAGATACCCAGCTAAGCGAATGTAATTTTGTAGTCGCAATTAGAGGAAAGAGTTATTCCTTGAAGCATTCGACGAACAGGATCGAGACAAGACCATTAATGTCTCAAAGCCGTAGATTGGCACTATAGCCATTGACTTGTCATCGTCTATGGAACATGGTTACACTAAACGGATTAAGATTCAAAGTGAAACATTTTATCTGAATCCGGTAGCCATCGAAGTAGAGGACTTAAGAGGGTTCAAACCCGGAAGGTTACCGATTCTGAAAAACAAGTCATGATGAGAAACATGAACGCATTTATGTATGGATTTGTGGGGGATTGTTAGAAAAATGGAGTTTTAGAGCATAACTTTTTTATGTTCTTGATATCAATTCCGTATTTTACCAATTGTAAAGTGTTACTTGTTATGGGAACTTAAACTTTTATATATGGATCTAAGTAATTTTCTTAGTGAAATTCATAGAGAAATAGAGTTGAAGTGATTAGCTTGTAAAAGCTTGAATTGAGAATGTGTTATTTTGTCCCACATTAAAATAAATAAAGGGGGTATTGGCTTTATATTGTATTACACACATGGTCAGTGTACAACTACTAAGGTGTGTGAAGGTGCATTACGTTCTTACGTGCTTCACGCGCACACACAAGCGCGCGCCGCCGCTATGACACGACACGACTCGACTCAGGTCGAATGGCGATTTGGGCGAATGTCTTGGCATCTCGCGTACGCGAGTCGACCTGGGTAAGGATTTTATTATATGATTTAATTTTTTAATTAGAATTAATTTATCAGTTGGGATGGGTTATTATTTCTGTTGGGCTCGATTAGGCTGGGTTACGGTTTCAGTTGTGCTGGGTCACTTTGTAAGTGGGCTGAGTCGGATTCATTGAACCTGGACATGTAACTAATAATATACTCAAAATTAAATCTTTAAAACTGATTTATATGTGGATTAAATACAAAAGCTGTTACATTTTATTTAATTCAAAATCATCAGTTTTGATTTTTTTTATTAAATGTAAATGAGCAGTTACATTTCTAATATTAATGCAGGGTGGTATCAGTTACACTTAGCCTTTAGTATAAATGGAAACCTAAGTTGCTGATTTTTATACACCACACCTTATATTCTCTTCTTCCTCTCTGTATTTCTCTCCTCTCTCAAAATGTTGTCAGTGGTTTTCTGCGAGTGAGGTACCAGTCGTCGTTGAGATTTGAAGGTGCTGTGAACTCAATGCTCGGAGCTTTTTTATCCCGGAGAAGGTGTTGCAAGCATCCCAACACAGCAGGTAGGGGAAATTATCTCTTCAATAGCAGTCAGGACTTTGTAGAAGGCCTGGCGACTCTGTTGCTATTTCTTGTTTACTTGGTTACTGGTACAACTTCTGTACTTTCTCTTTTAGTACAGTTACTCATATGCATGCTCTTTACCTTCATGTTTTGTTTCGTTAATTGTTTTCTTGGCTTTGACTTGTTCAATATGTTATATAACTGCCTCTGTGTTACTGTAATAGTTAATATTTCCAACAACTCCTACTGCTGACAAACTATCTACTAGTAACTGTATTAAAAATGCAACGAATATCCTGAATGTTAATAATGCAGTAGCACAAGCGCTCGCATTTTCTTTTCATATTATATACAGGATTACCTGATTATAGAGCTGAGATCTGCATACTCTTGTAGGAACTTGGCCTATATACTGTTGGTAAAGGTTGACTATTGTCTGTGAAGATCTAATGGAAGTCAGTAACGGTTTTTCTATAACCTTTCCCTCCACCTTTTCTCATCATCTGAGCAGTCTCTCTTTAGCAGTGATTAGTGTATAATATATGTAGAGTCTGAATGTATAACTATAATTACGATGTTCTTCTCTCTTAAACTGTAAGCTATTCATACTGTGTTTTAATGGTGAAATGAATGAAGATTTGATGTTTGTAACATTGTATCAGAGCCTTGAAGCTTGTTTCTCTTTTCGCAATGATCAACACTTGAAGATCAATCTGTGATTTAGCAAGTAAGACCGTAATATGTATGATCAATTAATCAATCATTATGATTGATCAATCTATAATTTAGCAATTAAATGTTCTGAGATCATCGATTCATTTTGTATCGTTGATAAATTTGTGAGTGTTTTATAATGTTTAAGCTTGAGATCTATAGATTTGTAGTGTTTATCATACAAATTGACAATTTATGATCATTACGTCTACGTCTGCTTTGTATTTATCTGCTGAACGAGGATCATCTTCAACATCTACTATCATTGATGTTAATCCACCATATTATTTGCATTCTTCTGGTAATCCTGGCATGATTGTAACTAGTGTTGTGTTGACTGTTGACTGAGAGCGATTACCATCAGTGGCGTTGATCTATAGAGATTGTATTATCAACGAAGTTGAAATTAGGTTTTGTTGACGGTACTTGTTCCAAATTTTCTACTACTAATCCAATGTTATTAGCACATTCGAACAGCTGTAATAATATGATCACCTCATGGATCTTAAATTTCGTATCCATTGAGATACGCAACAATATTCCGTATATTCAATCTGCAAGAGATATCTGGAATGATTTAGAAGTGTACTATGCACAAAGTAATGTGCCAAAACCTTTTCATATGAGAAGAGAGATCTCACACCTAACACAAGGATCTCTTTCAATTTCAGCCTATTTCACAAGGTTTAGAACAATACATGATGAATTAGAGTGTCTTGTTACTAAACCTAGATGTTCGTGTGGTGGTTGTAAGTGTACAATCAACACAAAATTGGATGCAACTGATCAGAAAAATCAGCTGATTCAGTTCTTGATGGGGCTAAGTGAAGCTTTTACAGTTATCAGAGGGAACATTATGATGATGAAGCCACTTCCTAATATCAATCAGAGTTACTCAATGCTTTTACAAGAAGAAAGTCAAAGAGCTTCTTATGGTACTTCTGGTATTACAGGTAATAACATGGTAATGGAAGTTAAATCTCATTTTTAGAACAGTAAATCTACTCTTAGCACCGGTTCTAAGTTAAAGAAAGCTACTGATGCAACTATTGTGTTTGACTACTGTCACATGACAGGACATTTGAGGGACAAAATGTTACTGTATTCATGGGTATCCTTCATGGTATAAATTATTTGGCAAACCTAAAACCTAAGCCAAAATTTCTTCCGTCAAAGTCATCACTAGTAGCTAATGTTTGTTACTTTACTGATAACAAGGTGTCTGGTATGCTACTTCGAGTACAGGCCTATACACTCCACATAGTGATGGACTTGGACTGTTTGATAGACAGTATTAGCAATTGATTCAATTCTTACCAAAATTTATTCTTGACAGACTTGCGAATCAGCATGTTGGTGCAAATAATGATACTTCTGCATGCACATGGTCTCACTGTATTAACATTGTGCAAGTAACATGTATGACTGATTAATATTGTTATCTGTACAGAGCTTCACTATACAAAGTGGATAATAGATAGAGGGGCAACTAACCATATTACCATATTTCTTCATTTATTGACAACTGTAAATGTGTGTTCTGCTACTCTACAGCTACCTACGGGAGCAACTGCCTCTGTCACCCACACTGGAGATCTTTTTTTCAATGCTTACATTACTCTTCATAATGTTTTATATCTACCTTCATTTTCATACAAGCAGCTGCTCAAGGACACTCCATATCAAGTTAGTTTTTTGGCTGATAAGTGCTATCTCCAAAATCCATCTTGGATGAAAGCTCTAGAGATTGGTAGATAAGTCAATGGTCTAAATCTGTTTGACAAGGTTTCGAATCAACCTACTCTTTTTCCACCTCGCAATACAACTGATATGTTTGTGGCTCAAGCTGCCTCATTGGACAAATGGCATGCAAGGATGGGGCATGTACCAACTGCTATTTTGAAGATGCTTTCATTTATTATTTATGATTCTACCTTGGATGTATGTGACAGTTGTTACTTAGCTAAACAATCTAGGTTAGCTTTTCCAAACAGTAATCATACTAGTGCAGATTTGTTTGATTTAGTACACACGGATTTATGGGGACCTTATCGGTTTCATACTCATGGTCATTTTCGTATGTTCTTGACTGGGTTGAAGATAAATCTCGTGCAACATGGGTATACTTGCTGTCTGATAAAACTGTGATAGCCACTATACTCAAGGAGTTTATCCTTCATATTGAAAATTAATTCAAGACAGTTGTCAAAGTACTTCGTACTGACAATGGTACGGAGTTTGCCAAAAAAAACTTAAATCATTTTTTACGTGATAAGGGTATAATTCATCAACCTAGCTGCATGTACACACCACATCAAAACGGGCTTGTGGAACGCAAAGCATAGGCATATTCTGAACTGTGCTCATGCCCTGCAATTTTATGTTGATTTACCTGTTGGTTTTTGGGGGGATTGCCTACTTAGAGTTGTTTATCCCATCAATAGAATCCCATCTGCCTTATTCTAAGGTAAGTGTCCATATGAGATTCTTTTTTATGTTGCACCTCAGTATATATGATCATCTCAAAATATTTGGCTCACTCTGTTAAGCTATCATTGTCCCACAATCACGTAACAAATTTTCACCACGTGCTATTAATGGTGTGTTATTAGGCTACCCTCCTGATAATAAAGGGTATGAAATCTTGAATTTGGAATCCAGATAAGTGCTCATCTCTCGAGATGTTCGATTTATTGAAACTATTTTTCCTTTTTATTCCATGGTTAAAATACCCCATCCTCAGTTATTTCGTGCTTCTTATGAGTATCTTGTGGATGATCCTTTGGATATAGCTTATTCTATGGATTCTGGTGATTCTACAGTTGCTCATCAATCTAATGAGTCTGTGGATTTTGGTGATACCTCCCACAATGCTCATTTTCATGTAACATCATCACACCCTACTGTTGTACTACAACCCACTGCACCCCCTCCTAATATTGAACTACAACCACCTACGGCTCCATCTACTTCCTCTACTGATGTACATTCTTTGCTACCTAATGAACGTCCTCACAGAAGTCTCCAATTACCTCTCAAATTACAAGATTACACAGGTCTCCCTGCTCATCTTGTTAATACTTTTTTTGTTGATCCTACTCCGGAGCCTCGAACTTTTAAAGAGGTCATTGTTGTCCCTGAGTGGTGTGAAGCAATGCACACTGAATTGGTAGCCTTAGAAGCTACTCAAACTTGGGATGTTGTCCTTTTGCCTCCAAAAAAGAAAATCGTGGGTTGTCATAGGTCGTACAAAGTCAAGTATCACGTGTATGGCACCATTGATCGCTACAGGGCTCGTCATGTGGCGAAAGGGTTCACTCAAACCCACAACATGGATTAATTCGAAACATTTGCCCTGGTGGCCAAAATGACATCATTTTGATTGCTTTTATCTTTATCCGCCATGAATAATTGGTCATTAACGTAGTTGAATGTTACTAATGCATTTTACATGGCAACCTTGATGAGGAGGTCTACATGGCTTGTCCACCAGGTTATATTATTCCTTTACATATTTTACAGCAATTTTCCAATTAGAATTTGGTCTGTCGTCTTCTCAAGTCGTTGTATGGTCTTAAACAGGCGTCTCGTCAATGGTTTATTGCCTTGTCATCTGTATTGTTATCGTTTCGTTTTATTCAAATATTTGGTGATCCGAGTTTGTTTGTTTTCTCTAAGGGTACTGTTTGTATCTATCTTTTAGTCTATGTCGACGATTGGTTATGATAGGCAATGATGCTACTGTGATGTCTCAAGTAACTGACTTTTTGGGCACTCAGTTTAAAATCAAATATTTGGGTTTTGATTATTTTCTGGGCCTTCATGTTGTTCGTTTTGCAGCTTGCATGTGTTAGTGTATGTGCCCTAGAGACAACACAATTATGTTTATATTATGTGACATTTAGATTATTAATTATGATTCTTTGGATTATTCTTTGAAAATTTATTATATCTTTATTTTCTGCGATAAAATGTTAGATTAATAAATGTACTTGGAATATGATATGTAAATCTATATATCTAAGTACGTGACTTAAAAATGAGATTATGAAAATAGTATTGATATTCCTAAAGGTCCCTAGTCAAGTATTATTGTTAAGGGACGATAATAAATACATTGAGACTAGTGTGTTTGTTGACTGATGATCACATCTCATTGATCATATGTATGGTGATCACTACAAGAAATCTGGTCATTTACGACGGCTTTTTTGAACTGAAACCGTCGTAATTGAGCCATTTACGACGGAAAAAAATCGTCATTTTTGGTCGAGTAGTAAGTTCGTTTTTTCGTCACAAGATAAAATTGCGTCGCAAGTTAAAATTCCGTCGCAAGTTAGCAAAGCATGGGCTACATTTTAATAAAATAATAAATCAATTTATGACGAACTTACGACGGAATATGTGATGAACAACCGTCGTAAGTATGTATTTTCAGGTTTTAAAAAAAATATCTGGCCGGATTCCGGTCACTTTCCGGCAACCCCAATTCGACCCAGGACATAATTTTCAGTCCGATTTTGAGTTGTTCACCCATCCTTTCTTGTAAGTTCCCCACAAAAATCTTAAGGTCAGGACAGAAGCTCCTCTCATCTACACCACCATCACCATCTTCTTCTTGTTCATCAAGCCCAAAGTCAGAAGAAACAGCAACTTTCAAGGGTAAGACAGATGTGTAATTGTAAAGCTTGGTAGAAGATAACACCTTTTTTCTTAAGTTCACCAAATAGACTTATTGCTTCTTTAGCATATCCAAGAGCTACCAAGCCACAAATCATCGCATTCCAAGTTGCAATATTCTTCTCCAATATACCATCAAAACACTTCCACACCAACAATATCGCTCCATTCTTAGCATACATACTCACCAAAGCCATTCCAAGAATCACCCCAACTTCAACAAAGGCCCGAAATGCATAATCTTGAATAAGTTCATCTAAAGCCTCTTGAGCAGAAGACTGCGATAAGTCTTGGCAAAGTAAAAAAGAAGCACAATAACACCAACAGAAGCATCTCGAGACTCGAAACAAGAAGCCCCATTGATGCTTCAAACTCTGTGAATCAACTCAATACACACTACAATAAGCAACAAACACAAACTTTACATTCTTGAAAATACCCAGATCCACAAAAAACTAAGCAAGCAAGCAGAAATAAATAAATAAATACACATCTGTAAATTAAAGTTAAGACCTTTAAAACAAACCCAATTGTTAATATTCTAAAGAGACAAATTTAAGCAACATTATGGATTAAAAGTGATGCAAGAAAAGTTTATGCAACGGACTAAAAAGAATAATTTAAGAAAAAGCAAAAATTAAAATAAAGAAATTTTTTTAATACCTGTAAATTATAACGAAAGATGTTACTTGAGACCCAGATGAGCCGGAAAGTGTGGGAGATAGATGAGCATTTTTGTAGCCGAAAAATAATTAAGAAAAGGGCAAGAAGTGGTGAGAGTAGTGAAAATGAAATTAGAGGAGCCGACAAATAATTAAGAAAAGGGCAAGTGGTGAGAGTGAAATTAGAGGAATGTGTGTGTGTGTATTGTGTGTATAATGGAGGGAGACATGGTGGTAGTTGTGGTTTTTGCGGAGGGGATAAGTGAGAGAGAGAGAGGGGGGGGAGAGAGTCCAGAGAGGAGGCCACGACTAGAGAGAAAGAGACCAGAGTGTGACAGAGGTGCAATCCTGGTGATAGTTCATATCTTGGACCACAGATACAACAATCTCGGAAAAAAGATATATTATAGTGGCTAGAACTTAGAACCATATAGGTTGATTTCTATTAAAGAAAAATATAAAAGCTTAATGTTTTAAATCTTATTAAATAGAGACTTAAGACTTAACTATTAAACAAGTTGTGTTTTCTTTCACATTTTCCTGTAAATACGTGTACTTGCACAATTGCACCATGAAGTGGTGACAACTGCCTAACAAGGGCTGGTTAGATAGCTAAAACATTTTGCTAAATATGCTAAAGATATCTCGAGACCAAGAAAAGAAGATAACCTTGATGAGTTTCTCTAGCAATGCCAGGGTTCTTCCGAACTTGTCCTTTATAGGACATTTTTTTGGTAAGGATGTCATGCCAACAAGATGCCTTAGTTCATAAGGAAGTATAAGCAGGGAAAGTATAACAGCTTCCATAGGCTTTAAGTTTCCAGTTACATTACAGGCTCTGCAAAACATAAAGGATGGTCATTAGATCCATCCCTCTTCAGACTATACTAAAAAGTAAAATTCTTACAAAGAATGATAAAGTAACTGGGACTCCCCCTCAATTTTAGCAAGTCGATGATTAGTCGACAAGCGATATGCTAGAAGTGGTCAGCCCACGAAAAATCAGCTCAACCGTTCATGGGTTTTTATGCATTTATGTTTATGTTTTTTCTGCTCAGATATACTTGAGTTTTTCTTAGACTACAGGGCATCTGTTTCACTATAATATAATACCAAAACCATCTTACCTTGCAAATTACAATCTTGTATAAATAAATAAATACTACATTTCAATTCAATTATACTTAGACAGTAAGAACATAATAAACTCCAGTGCTGCTGACCAGAGAAAGATATTAAAAACCATGTTCACTAAAATCTCTTTCAGAGATAGAATAGAGCAAGAAAACTATGGTTGGTAATCTATTACGTACAACTTTAATTTTACACCATAGAAAACCCAAAAAGCTCAAGTACAAAACATAAAATTAACAAAACATTAATGTTAATCCAGGTTTACTTTTCTGCATAAACAAACATATGCAAATTAACAAGTACTAAAATCTTAACAATAAAATTAGATACATAAAGATATAAAACTAAATATAAATCAAAACTTTACACAATTTATTCAGGAATCCATGTACAAATTTAAATTTTAAATTCCAATAAATAACATAATAAGTTAGATAAGTTTGTGTATATAACCATGCATTTCTTAGACAAAGAAATAATAAAAGAGAAGATGTTGAAAGATGTATATATATATATATAGGTCTAACAAATTACATACAATAAGCTAATATAAAACATAAGGGAGCAGAGGAAATGTGTATGTTGAGAGAGAGGGGGGGCGGGAGGGAGAGAGAGTATGGTGGTTTCCTCTTCACCATCCATTCCATCGCCATGTACTTTTGTTGAGAACTGAGAGGTGTTTGAAACCCAATTGAACCAAATCCTCTGCTCGAACCCTAACTGAACCGCAAACTCTTGAATCTGGCCAAAATTGATTGCTCGAATGTAATGCTAGAATCAACTCTAACCCTAATTGTAAATAACTTGTACATGTTTCGTTGACACGGAAAGGGCGGAAAAAGTAAAAAGGAGGGAAGTGTGAGTCTCAGTGGCGCTGAGCGGAGTGTTTTCATTTCCCCAAATTTGGTTTGGGCTCCTTCCGAAAATTTCATTCCCCGCTCTATACAAAGCTCAACCGCCCCGACCTATTAATTCCCCCAATTCATTTTCATCTATTTTTAATTTTTCTAAATATGAAAATATTTTTGTCAAAAAAAATATGAAAATATTTCTTAGGTTTAAGTAATTGATTTCTTATAATAATGCAATATTTATATTGTGGCTCAACATGGTGATTTATTTTTATCTATGAAATTACTAATATACACTTTATCCAATAAACATATTAGAAAACGTTAAAAAAATGTTGGAAATCGAACTTTTTATCTTATTAGAAAATGGTCAAATTGCCTATATTAAATTTTTGACCATATTAAAAAAATATATTCAAGGATCTAATCGTATGGATTTCAATAAATATATATATATATATATATATTAGTGAAATAACCAAAATTTCATATCAAAATAATATTACAATTATTTTAAAAATATTTTTTGACGATCGAACCTTATAGATGTCAATAGATATATATATTAGTGATATAACCAAAATTTCATATCAAAATAATTTTATTTGGTTTGATATTTTAACAGTCAAACATCAGTTTGACTAGTACAGCTAACTAGTGTTGAATCCTGAATTAGTGTTACGATTATTTTAAAAATATTTTTCAACGATCGAACCGTATGGATGTCAATAGATATATATTAGTTAGAATAACCAAAATTTCATATCAAAATAATTTTATTTGGTTAGGCATTTTAACAGTCAAGCAACAGTTTGACTAGTACAGCTAACTAGTATTGAATCTTGAATTTGTGTTTCGATTATTTTAAAAATATTTATCAACGATCTAACCGTATGGATGTCAATAGATATATATATTAATAATATAACCAAAATTTCATATCAAAATAATTTTATTTGGTTTGACATTTTAACAGTCAAACATCAGTTTGACTAGTACAGTTAACCATTGTTGAATCCTGAATTAGTATTACGATTATTTTAAAAATATTTTTCAACGATCGAACCGTATGGATGTCAATAGATATATATATTAGTGATATAACCAAAATTTCATATCAAAATAAATTTATTTGGTTAGGCATTTTAACAGTCAAGCAACAGTTTGACTAGTACAGCTAACTAGTATTGAATCTTGAATTTGTGTTTCGATTATTTTAAAATATTTATCAACGATCTAACCGTATGGATGTCAATAGATATATATATTAGTTATATAACCAAGATTTCATATTAAAATAATTTTATTTGGTTTGACATTTTAACAGTCAAACATCAGTTTGACTATTACAACTAACTAGTGTTGAATACTGAATTAGTGTTACGATTATTTTAAAAATATTTTTCAACGATCGAACCGTATGGATGTCAATAAATATATATTAGTGATATAACCAAAATTTCATATCAAAATAATTTTATTTGGTTTGACATTTTAACAGTCAAACATCAGTTTGACTAGTAAGGTTAACTAGTGTTAAATTCTGAATTAGTGTTACGATTATTTTAAAAATATTTATCAACGATCTAACCGTATGGATGTCAAAATATATATATATTAGTGATATAACCAAAATTTCATATCAAAATAATTTTATTTGGTTTGACATTTTAACAGTCAAATATCAGTTTGACTAGTACAACTAACCAGTGTTGAATCCTGAATTGGTGTTACGATTATTTTAAAAATATTTTTCAACGATCGAACCGTATGGATGTCAATAGATATATATATTAGTGATATAACCAAGATTTCATATTAAAATAATTTTATTTGGTTTGACATTTTAACAGTCAAACATCAGTTTGACTATTATAAATAACTAGTGTTGAATACTGAATTAGTGTTACGATTATTTTAAAAATATTTTTCAACGATCGAACCGTATGGATGTCAATAAATATATATTAGTGATATAACTAAAATTTCATATCAAAATAATTTTATTTGGTTTGATATTTTAACAGTCAAACATCAGTTTGACTAGTAAAGTTAACTAGTGTTAAATTCTGAATTAGTGTTACGATTATTTTAAAAATATTTATCAACGATCTAACCGTATGGATGTTAAAATATATATATATTAGTGATATAACCAAAATTTCATATCAAAATAATTTTATATGGTTTGACATTTTAACAGTCAAACATCAGTTTGACTAGTACAACTAACCAGTGTTGAATCCTGAATTGGTGTTACGATTATTTTAAAAATATTTTTCAACGATCGAACCGTATGGATGTCAATAGATATATATTAGTGATATAACCAAAATTTCATATCAAAATAAATTTATTTGGTTTGTCATTTAACAGTCAAGCATCAGTTCGACTAGTACAACTAACTAGTGTTTAGTTCTGAATTTGAGTTTCGATTATTTTAAAAATATTTTTCATCCATCCAACCGTATGGATGACAATATATATATATATATATATATATATATATATATATATATATATTAGTGATATAATCAATATTTCATATTAAATTATTTTATCAAAATATTTAATTTTTTTCTGAAATTCTTGAAATGTCACCAATCAAATAAATGCTGACATTAATATGGTTGAATCATGAAATAATATTTTTTTAAAATTGAAATTATCAAAATTCATGTGCTAATTTACGACGGAATTCGTCATAAATTATTATTTGCAAAATTTGAGAAAAGTCAAATTTACCGCCCAAATTTTGGGGAAAAAGTTAAATTTCACTCTTTGATGACTTACGACAATTTTTAATTTCCGTCGTAAATTGGATTTCCAATATTTTCCGAGACAAATATTCCGTTGTAAATTTAGATGAAATATTTTTTTTATTTAATTTCAAGTTAAAATTTTAATAAAAATATTTAACTTACGACGAAATGTTCAAATCGTCGCAACTTCAAATGTTTTTTATTTTCCCACCAAATATTTTTGGGAAAAAATTGAATTTCCCTCTTTGATAACTTACGACGAATTTCAATTTCCGTCGTAAATTTGACGATCCGATTTTTTCCGTCGCAAATATTTCGTTGTAAATTTAGAAAAAATATTTTTTTATTCAATTTCAATTTAAAATTTTAATAAAAATAATTAACTTACGACGAAATGTTTAAATCGTCGCAACTTCAAATTATTTTCATTTTTGTTTAATCGTGTCGTGCATAATTTTTATTAATAAAATACTAAACTTACGACGGTTTTGGGTTTCGTCGTAAATAATTACGACGTTTTAGTTTTTTTCGTCGTAATTTGGCCGCGCATTTTTTTCCGTCGTAATTGGCCCATTTTGTTGTAGTGGATACTAAAGTCAAAACACAGGCACATGTATTAGATACATGGTGCTGGATTGACCCGTTGTGAGATACTACATATTTTTTGTGTCATAAGTTAATCTCACAGTGATAATGATGTATTGGTCCTTTGACCTAAAGTCATTATATTTCTATACGAGAATTAATACACTTTGATACTATTGAAAGTTATCCTTGACCGGGTAATAATAAAAGTAGACATTGGGTATATTATGAATCGTATGAAAAATATGAATGATATAGATGGGATTTAGCCCTCCTATATTAAGGAGTGATATTTTTGGCCTTTTGATAGAGTAAGACTATAAAATGCATGGCCGTACTCAAATACTGATTTGTTTAATAGTTTACTCATTGATCAAGAAAATAAGGATTAAACGTTAACAGAGGATGTCACAATGCATGCCTCGAGTTTGATCTATAATATAAGGCTAAAGGGATTATATTACATTGTACATTACTCACGAAAGGTTTAATTGAATCACCAATTATTATTATTACTTGGGTAACAATGTTGTATTACTAGATGTCAGTCATTGTTTGTAATTTTATTATTAGAAATAACCTAAAGGGTCACACACAAAGAATGTTTAAACGAAGTGTAATTTTATTATGAATTTAAATATTTTTATTATTATTAATTCAAATTTAATTATTAAATTAACCATGTGAAACTTGATTAATTATATATATTAGAATTCAAATTTAATGATAATAAAAACCCCAAACATAATGGGTTATTAGAAGGCCATTAGATTTAGGGTTTGGCCTGATTATCTCTCTCCCCTATATGTACATTATGATGTATAGTATTAGGGTTATCAGTTAAAATTTCATTTTTTAAGAAATACCCTAGCAGCTCTACGTTTTAGAGAGGCTAGATAAAGAGATAGAGAAAGCGCAATCTATTCAGCTAGTACCGGCTCCGGTGATCGTTGGACGATCGTACGTTCGTGTGGATATCTTTGGAAAGCAGATCTTTTCAAGGAGGGCTGATGTGATTCATCAAGATTAGGACTTCTATTACTATCATACAGAAAACTTTATTAAGGTACCGACATTATTAAACATAATTATGCAATCATTATACATAGATCTTGTAGCAGGGATTCAATTTTTTTTTGCTTTATGGAGCTTTTCCGTTGCGTTTTGTGCCTGAATCCCTAACAGTCTGTTTATTAATCAACACAAATATGTTTCTAATTTGCTTAAGGACTTTGTTTCTCTTCAGGGTAAGTGTGTTGTGGTTCCTATGGATCAGCATCATGATGCTGTATATGACTCTGATAGTCCTTTTGTTCATGACATCAATGCTTATCATTGTTTGGTGGGTAAAAGTATTTACCTTACTATTACTCGGCCTGATTTGAGCTATTCTATTCATATATTTGCTCAATTCATGATTTCTCCTCGCTCGGTCCATTGGCATGCTCCTAAGCTGGTCCGCTATCTTGCTTGTACAGCTTCTCAAGGCCTGGAATTTTGCTCCACTGTGAATCCTCTTCTTGTGGCCTATTGTGATGCCAATTGGGGGGGGGGGGGGGTTGCAAATCTACACGACAGCCTCTCACCGGTTATTGTATCATATTTGGTGGTACCTTAGTTTCTTGGAAATGCAAGAAACAGAACACGGTCTCGCGTTCTTCTGCTCAGGCTGAGTATCGCAGTTTAGCTGATACGTCCCGTGAAATTACTTGGTTATTATCATTTTTTCATGAGCTGCATGCTGATGGGATTACTCATGTTCCTCTATTCTGTGATAACAGTTCATCTCTGTACATTGCCTCAAACCCGATGTTTCATGAGCGCACCAAGCACATCGAGATCGATTGTCATTTGGTATGTCAAAAACTCAAGACTGGGCTTATTACCACTCATCACATTGCCTTTACAGATCATCCTGCAGATCTTTTTACCAAGGCTTTGTCCTCCGCTCAGCTTCTCTAGTTACTATCCAAGTTAGGGGTTGTCATCTATAACTTGAGGGGGATGGTGGTAAAGGTTGACCGTGTGTTGACTGTGAAGATACAATGGAAGTTACTAACAGTTTCTCAACAACTTTTCCCTCCACCTTTTCTCATCATTTGAGAATTCTCTTTTTAGCAGTCATTAGTATATAATATCTGTAGAGTGTGAATGTGTAACAATAATTAAAATGTTCTTCTATTTTAAACTGTAAGCTTTTCATAATGTGTTTTAATGATGAAATGAATGAAGATTTGATGTTTGTAACATATCAAAAAACTTGGGATTTACCCGTTTTTACAACTTTCAATTAACATTTAGTTTACAGATCATCGCGTTTTGTTGTTATCCATATGTAGTTGTTTGTTTTGGATTAGATAATTGTTGTTTCAGGAAGAGTTTATGTTTTTGATGTGGAAGAAAGTTTTTCTTATATTATGAATAAAAATATATTATTTCGCATTCAGAATGTGATATGTCATATTCTAACGTTGTATCAAGTTTAAGATTACAACTATACTATACTATAACACGCGTTAAAAATAGGTTTTAATGTTAACTTATTTTTATTGAATATTTTTGACGTAATTTTAGATGTAAAATATATATAATTGTTCGTTTATTTATAATTAATATTGTATTACTTTTAAAGAAATAGCCTGTAATAAATAATTCTTTTAAAACAGTACACCTGAGTGTGATGATTTTCTTAAAATCAAGTTGGATTGTAGTTATAATAAATACATGATTCAATATTTTTGAATAAATTATATTTTTATAACACGTGCAATGCACGGACTGATTATAATATTTATAATTTTATAAAAATAATTGTTATATATTTTTGAGACTAATGAAGTTAAAATATTTACGTATTATTTTGTATGTATTATATTATTGAAGGATTCAAAATTTAAATAGTTAGGTCGTAGTAGTCTTGAATAGCAGTGGTGTACATGGAATATTTGGTATTAGTTTTTTTTAGTATTGCTTTAAAAAAAATCTTGATTTATTAATATTTTGTTATGTTTATAATTTGAATTACCAAAGTTAATAACGGAAGTGTTTGGTTTTCTACAAAAGAGTTAAGAAAGAAGTTGAGTGCGATTAGAAATTAAATTTGGATAATAATTCATAGAGTTTGTAGTTATATTATATACACGATTTAATATTTTTAAGTAAATTATATTTGTTTAAACTTTATTTTGGAAGGTGTTAACGAACTTTTTAGGAAGCTGTTAACCAACCAACAAAACGAAACCATGTTTTGTTTATAACAATATAGTAAAGATAAATACATGATTCAATTTTTTTTAAATAAATTATATTTTTATAACCCGTGCAATGCACAGACTGATTAAAATATTTATAATTTTATTAATTTATAAAAATAAATTATAAAAATAATTGTTATATATTATTAAGACTAATGAAGTTAAAATATTTACGTATTATTTTGTATGTATTAAATTATTGAAAGATTTAAAATTTAGATAGTTGGGCCATAGTAGTCTTGAATAACAGCGGTGTACATGGATGATTTGGTGTTGGTTTTTTTAGTATTGTTTTTTTTAAAAAAAATCTTGATTTATTAATTATTTTGTTATATTTATGATTTGAATTACCAAAGTTAATAACGGAAGTGTTTGGTTCCCTAGAGGTAAAAAAGAAGTTGAGTGCAATTAGAAATAAAATTTAGATAATAATTCATAGAGTTTGTATTTATATTAGATACATGATCTAATTTTTTTAAATAAATTATATTTATTTAAACTTTATTTTATAAGGTGTTAACAAATTTTTTAGAAAGCTGTTAACCAACCGACTAAACAAAATTATGTTTTGCTTAGTTTTGCTTATAATAATATAGCATAAATAGATACATCGTTACATCTTGCCTAATCAAAGAACAAAACTGGATCATGAACATATCTAGTGCCAAAGGAGGCCACCAAGTAAATAGCAAATACGAACATTTTTTGACAAAAAAATAAATAAATCCTTCCACTTCCAGCATAACGGATATCCTTTTCTTCCGCATTAGAAGTTGAAACATTCGTGAGAGCAAGTCCAAAATATATCTTAAAACATGTCCTTAATTAAAATTTAAGGTAATTGGTAAAAATCAGAGCAACAACAGTGTCCTCAATATGGATTAAAATGATAGAACATCTTTGAAGTGTCTTATCTTTAGGACACCACAACACAAGCCCTATTTTATTTCTACCAATTAAAACTTTGTTTCCCTCTTTTTTAACACATCTTTTTTTCTCTCATCTTTTCATTTCCCTCCAATTTTAATTCAAATATAATATTATTTTAATAATAAGACATAATTATAAGGCAACTTGTTGGAATTAATATATCAAATTAATGTTCTAAATCACTACGACACCATTATTTAATATATATATATATATAAGGCATGTCTTAAGAATTATTGGACTTGCTCTTATTACCTAAGTTGTACCATATACCATACGTGTTAGAAAATGAAAATTTTAGGACACATGTGATATGTGTTCTTGATGTAATTTCCGGATAATAAAATTGGGGTTTGTTTCTTACTATAAGGACATAAACTTTCACTTTTGGATCGAAGACATTTTTTTAGTGAAATCCATGTAGAAATAAGAGAAAGAATGCTTATTTGTATAAGAATTGTTTCGATTTTAACTGAGAAGCATATTATGAAATTTATGCAATGTTCAGGGCCTGAGGCTAGAGGTTCAGGGTCTGATGATGTGCTGAAATAAGTTTATGTAATGTTCAGGGCCTGAGGTTGGAAGCTCAGGACCTGATGGTATGCTAAAAATATTTCTGGAATCCTCTGGGCCTGAGGCTAGAGGTCAGGTCCTGAGGTGCTGAAAAGTTTTGGTTTGTTTAGGCCTTGAGGCTGATGCTCAGGGACTGAACTGGAATGCCAATTGCTAAAATTAAATAAACATGTTTTGTATAAATAAGTATATTATATATTAATATTTGAGTTAGGATTATTATATTTTAATAATAATAATAATTAGATTCTTATACAATATATAATAGATCAGATTACATATACTACTTTTGTAGAGAAGAGCAAAAATTGAAGAGTGTGATAATCTAAGAGGGAGATCGATTGAGGAAAAGATGAAAACCCTAAAACATTATCTCTCTGGCTCTTTCCCACATATATATACATATATTCATTAATTTTCTTGGTAAATTGAGGTGTTGGTCGTTGTTAAGCCTTCCTGTATACATGAACGAATTGCTCTGAGCTGTTTTATCCTGGAAGTGATATTGCAGCAACCCATCACAGCGTAAGTGGGGCAATAATCTCTTCGAGGACAGTCAAGTCTTCTCGAGGGCTTGGCGACTCAGCTGATTCTCTAATTCTGATAAAGCTTCATAGAGCTAAGTGATTTTCTTTATTTTCTTGTCAATTCAGTCTCTAATTGTATATTGTTTGTGCCTTCGTGTTTGTTTCGTTACTTGGTTGAATTTTCCAGTAATTTGTTAAATATAATTGTCCCATTGTTGCGCATATAGCAATATTCCCAACAATCTTGAAGAGATTATTTATGTTATATTGTAATTAACAAGATGGTTAACAAAACTGGTAATGTTCTTAAGACTGTTGAGACTGGTTCTGGTTCTGGTGTTACTGCTACCATTGATTGGACTACGTATCATTTTCCCCAGCCTATTGATTTATCGGGTATGCCTGATAAATTCAGTGGTGGAGCTTCTTTTTCTCGTTGGCAGAAAAAGATGAAGTTCTGGTTAACGGTTAAGGGTCTATGGCCATTGGTACAGTATGATCCTCCTGTGTTGGATCAAGAGAAAGTTGAATCTGTTAAGGCTTATGCTTTATGGGCTGAGAAAGATGGGGTGGCTAGGGCAGTCATTTTGGCAGCCTTGGAAAACGCCTTATTCGATGTTTATTCATCAAATGCCTATATTGTTAAGGTCTTATGGGATAAGGTGGACCAAACCCATAATACTGATTCTCAAGGACTTGAGAAGTATTCTATGGCTAGATTTCTTGATTTCAAGCTGGTGGATGGAAAATCCATGACTGAAGAGGTACATAAGTTTGAGATGTTGATTCACGCTTTGGGTGAGTCCGATATTGTCTTGCCTGAGAAGTTTCGGGTTATGTCAGTGATTGAAAAGCTCTCTAAGTCTTGGAAAGAGTTTGCTCTCTCCCTGTAAAGACAGAAATGAGAGATCACTTGGACTAACTTGATGTTGGATATCTCTGTTCTGGAGCAGCACAAATCCAAACAAGGACATGTGATGTCTGCTGAACATGGGAGCTCGAAGATGAATGTAGTGACTGTAGAATAGAAAATAAATGTAGTCACTAAGAAGGCTAACACTAAACCTAACAAGAACAAGGCTAAGAAACCAAAGGAAAACAAACCATGTTGGTCTTGTGGACAGGCTGTGTAGGATTTTATACATCACAGAAGCATACAAATCGTGAATAAATCGAGAGATCGATTACTAACCTTTAATAGCGATTCAAGAACGACGAACGGAGATCCCTAGCAGCTGCTCCTCAATTGTGAAGCACTCCACCGGTATCCACCAAGAGATCAAAATAATGGAGGGAGGAAGAGGTTGAGAGAATTAGTTTCATCCCTCTCTTTTCTACTTTAGAATTGGGGTTTGTATTTTGGGTTGAGGCAAATAAGGTTTATAATAGTATATTTATAGGCAAAAATTTCAGCTGAAATTTTTTTCATAAAATATTATTATTATTAACCCTTTAATTGATTATTCTCATTAACCAATTAACTAATAATTAAAACACCTTTTAATCATTAATCATTTTTTCTAAACACTTTAGAAAATAATTCTCTCACTTGATTTAATTTTCAAAAGTTGAATTCTTAATTAATAATATTAAGAACTTTTCTTAATTAATTTATAATTAATTAAATCTCATTTAATTAATTATTAAATTTGCTAATTAATTATTTATATCACAAATAAATAATTACCAGCCATTATTAATTAATTCCTCCACCATTAAATCATTCTCTTTTATGGTGTGACCCTGTAGGTTCAATATTAAGCCGGTAGTAGAAATAAATAATAATAAAACTATTTTATCATTATTTATATAAATTCTTTAATTTATTAAATATGATTAATTAATAAATTAATCATATTTATTCTACATCGTGAGGGATACTTCTCAGCATATCGCGTCTATCCGGATAATACGAATTCACTGCTTAGAATACCAAGAACCTATTCAGTGAATAGTTACCGTACAATTAATTCCTTCTACCCTCCAATGTCATGATTAAATACAAGGCATGGAACTCGTGTCAAACCTATCTTATTTAATCATATGCTTTCCCATTCACTATGCTTAGTTCTAATTAATGTGAATTAGAAACTCCTTTCTAATTTCATTCACTCTGGTCAGAGATTTTCTGAACTAGCATAAGTGGATCAGCATTGAACATTCTCTTCCTTTCACTGGAAGGGGTAGATCCTTTATTGATCATACACTATCTTCGTGAACAAATTCCTACACCCAGTAGAGCCCTTATTATTGTCCCTGGAGACTAAGAACTAAACCAAAGTATAGTTCAGTGTACACAAGATGACTATGATGACCTCAAATCTAAGGATACTTGTACAACTATCACTATGTGAACATCTGCTGACACGTGAGTGAACTCCATCAGTTGTTCAGCTGTGTGAGTCATGTTCAGTGAACTTATTCTATAATAAGCACATACATACTAGCTATAGTGTCACCACACAAATGTCTATGAGAACAGACATCCTTCATAATAAAGCAAGCATAGTATGTACCGATCTTTGCGGATTACTAATTACCAGTTAGTAATCCTACGACCAGGAAATATGTAAGTTCATAGTTATCATCTTTTAGGTCTCATTATTATAATCTCATCATAATCCATAAAAAGCTTTACTCTAAACTATGGTATATCTTATTTAAACACTTAAATAGATAAAGCCCGCAATAAAACCAAAACAAGTCTTTTATTAATATCAATGAAATCAAAACAGATTACATAAAAGTTATTTCTAAATCATCATACATAATTGGACTTAGGACACATCTCCTTCGATATCTCATATCGAGCTGTCCTCCCTGCCACATTATACAACTCTTGTAGATGCATAAGGATAGTGTGAGCATCCATATGCTCATGTTGCTTCTATAGCTCAATGTTCATGGAAGCTAGCATGATGCATTAAGCAACATTTGCATCATCTATCCACTTACGATACACAACATGTTCATCATTATGTGCATCGCTAGCAGGTTCAGTAGGCTTAGGTGAGTCAAGCACATATTCCAGCTTCTCAACCCTGAGAACAATTCTCAAGTTTCGAAGCCAGTCAGCAAAATTAGGACCAGTCAACTTGTGAGCATCTAGTATACTCCGGAGTGATAGTGCAGAAGACATAATGTATATAGTAAATCTGTAAATGATGAACACATAACAACACTTGGCAAATATTCAATTTTATTTCAAAAACACTATATGAATCGGGTCTTTATTCGTAACTGGCTCCCACTAGTTTATCTAAATTATATAACCCCCTTAAGTGAAAAATTAAGCATTCATAATTCTAGTGGGAATAGGGATCCTACATCCATCACACAACCTCGGCTGTAGCACGAAACGTCATGTGATGTTCAATATGCAGACAACTCTTGTCAATTACATCTTATGTTATTCCCTAATAAAACTTTAGCCTCTTGAATAATTGAGTCACGGCTGTAGCACGACAGACTCAATATTCTAAGTCAAGTCTAACCCAACATTTCGTACAATTGAATCTGTCTCCAACGGCCCACGGCTGCAGCACGTAACGACCTTTAGATTCAAATTCAATGTACACATCTCTATGTAATAGACAAGTATTTCTTATTTCGAAATCAAAGCCCTCGGTTGTAGCACGAAACGACAATGATTTAAAAATAAGAACTACTTTCTACCATGTTGGAAGGCTTTGACCGACACAATCCCGTTGTGTCATTGGCCAATTACTACTTGATATTATTAATTTTAGAGGGATTATATTATGTTACGATCATAATCATATTATAAAGAGATTCGTCCTTTCAAATTAAATATTTCAAATCAATAATCGATAATCAGATGATTCCCAGATCGGGGGGAGCATTGTCAAGAGGCGTCACTTAATACCCCTTTCTTACAGATAGAAATCTGCTTTTGACAGAATCATCCTTTCTCTCAATATTGAAAATTCATATTTAATTACGTGTTTCATAAACACAAGAATCTCATGATTGTATTCATAATATTTTATATTAAGGTCATGAAACAATTTCACTATACTAGATTGTCTAACATACGCCTTATGTTAATTAAGTTCACCTAAATCTATCATCGCATGATAAGTTAAGCATATATCATATATATAAGCATGAACAAACGTAAAGGTAGGTATGTTAAATCATGTAGTATATTACTCTAAGCATTATACATCTCTATGTATCACATGAAGCATTTAAAAGTAATTAAAATAATTAAAAACAGCTTTAATACACTACTGTTAGCTATAAACAGTCCGAAACAATTTCAGAAAATATAATATAATATACCATTAGATGCGTCTCGAAAAGACGAATCCAACGGCACCAAGCACGCCCCAAACGGACCTACCACGCGCCCTCACGCGCCACAAGAAGCAGCGTGACTGACATTCAGCCAATCGCACCCACGCGCATACGCGCCCCAGGCGCGTGACTGACATTCAGCCACTCGCACCCACGCGCACACGCGCCCCACGCGCCCTGACAGCTGAGCTAACATCAGCATGACGTCATCTGATGACGTCTGCATGACGTCAGCATCACCGCTGACCAGTTGACCACGCGAGTCTGACACGCGCCGCGCGTGACAGATGAGCGCGTGAGCCCCACGCGTGCTAGCCAGCCGCGCGGTCCTGCGCCCTTTTCTGTCTTCAGCCGTTTTTTTATTAACAGCCGCCGCCGTCAATGAACGATGTGCCACCCATCAACATCAGTACACCCTTTTCTTTAATTACAACAGGATACAATATATATATATATATATACATAACAGATTACATATATATAAACATATTTAATTACGAATTTTAATTAAAACAACTTCAAAAAATTATAATAATTAATCCACACATCAGAAAATTATGAAAAAAAATACCCAGACGATCTACAACACTTATAGAACCCAGATCTACAGTCAAAACAATTTTGAGAAACAATTTCTAATCAATCATAATTAATCCATGATATAACTTGCAAAAATCATAATAAATTCATACAAGATCATAAAATTATGAAATTTTTATCACAGATCTATATGCATACAACCTGGCTCTGATACCATTGTAGGATTTTATACATCACAAAAGCATGGTAAAACATTTTCTTGATATAAAATCCATATAAACGCATACAAACCGTGAATAAATCGGGGATCGATTACTAACCTTTAATAGTGATCCAAGAACGACGAACGGAGATCCCTAGCAGCTGCTCCTCAATTATGAAGCACTCCACCGGTATCCACCAAGAGATCAAAATAATGGAGGCAGGAAGAGGTTGAGAGAATTAGTTGCCTCCCTCTTTTTTCTACTTTATAATTAGGGTTTGTATTTTGGGTTGAGGCAAATAGGGTTTATAATAGTATATTTATAGGCAAAAATTTCAGCTGAAAATTTTCCCATAAAATATTATTATTATTAAACCTTTAATTGATTATTCTCATTAACCAATTAACTAATAATTAAAATATCTTTTAATCATTAATCCTTTTTTCTAAACACTTTAGAAAATAATTCTCTCACTTAATTTAATTTCCAAAAGTTAAATTCTTAATTAATAATATTAAAAACTTTTCTTAATTAATTTATAATTAATTAAATCTCATTTAATTAATTATTAAATTTTCTAATTAATTATTTATTTCACAAATAAATAATTACCAGCCATTATTAATTAATTCTTCCACCATTAAATCATTCTCTTTTATGGTGTGACCCTGTAGGTTCAATATTAAGCCGGTAGTAGAAATAAATAATAATAAAACTATTTTATCATTATTTATATAAATTCTCTAATTTATTAAATATGATTAATTAATAAATTAATCATATTTATTCTACATCGTGAGGGATACTTCTCAGCATATCGCGACTATCCGAATAATACGAATTCACTGCTTAGAATACCAAGAACCTATTCAGTGAATAGTTACTGTACAATTAATTCCTTCTACCCTGCAATGTCATGATTAAATACAAGGCATGGAACTCGTGTCAAGCCTATCTTATTTAATCATATGCTTTCCCATTCACTATGCTTAGTTCTAATTAAAGTGAATTAGAAACTCCTTTCTTTCACTCTGGCCAGAGATTCCTGAACTAGCATAAGTGGATCAGCATTGAACATTCTCTTCCTTTCACTGGAATGGGTAGATCCTTTATTGATCATACACTATCTTCGTGAACAAATTCCTACACCCAGTAGAGCCCTAATTATTGTCCCTGGAGACTAAGAACTAAACCAAAGTATAGTTCAGTGTACACAAGATGATTATGATGACCTCAAGTCTAAGGATACTTGTACAACTATCACTATGTGAACATCGACTGACACGTGAGTGAACTCCATCAGTTGTTCAGCTGTGTGAGTCATGTTCAGTGAACTTATTCTATAATAAACACCTACATACTAGCTATAGTGTCACCACACAAATGTCTATGAGAACAGATATCCTTCATAATGAAGCAAGCATAGTATGTACCGATCTTTGCGGATTACTAATTACCAGTTAGTAATCCTACGACCAGGAAATATTTAAGTTCAGAGTTATCATCTTTTAGGTCTCATTATTATGATCTCATCATAATCCATAAAAGCTTTACTCTAAACTATGGTATATCTTATTTAAACACTTAAATAGATAAAGCCCGCAATAATACCAAAACAAGTCTTTTATTAATATCAATGAAATCAAAACAGATTACATAAAAGTTATTCCTAAATCATCATACATGATTGGAATTAGGACACATCTCTTTCAGGTTGGTCATTGGAGCAAGGACTGTCCAAGTAAGAAAGCTAAGAAAGCTGGAGTGGTAGCTCAAGAAAATACTGTGTTGGGACTTGGAACCACGAGTGGGCCTGTAGCTAACATGGTCATTGGTGAGGTTGTTTCCTCTGTAACCAATGACGGGTATGTTACTTACAACCCTGTACTACTTTCCACTTATTTGTCACATGACTGGTTGATTGATACTGGAGCTAATATGCATATTTATGCTGATATTAGTTTATTTGTATCTTATCAACAGAGTCATGGAGTGACAGTGACGATTGGGAATGCTAGTGCTGCACAAGTGCTTGGAGTAGGAAACGTGGACCTGCAGTTTGCTTCTGGGCGTATTCCGTCTCTTACTAGAGTGCATCGTGTACGCTCTATTTGTAGAAATATAATAAGAATTGGAACTTGTTTAGTTAAGAAAGGCTTTGAACTTTCTTTGAAATGTAATAAAGTAGTTATTACGCATACTGGTACATTTTTTGGCATGGGTTACTTGTTTGATGGTTTTGATTTTGATAAATATTGAACCCATTTTGGGTGATTTAATTAATGATAGTGTTGTACCTTCTGTTAATTGTGTAAAATCATCTGATTTGTGGCACTTACGACTTGGTCATTTAAATTTTGGTGCTTTAAAAAATATGGTGAATATAGAGTTGATTCCAAAGCATGCCATTGATAAGAAATATAAGTCTCAAGTGTGTGTAACTGCTAAACAAACAAGGAAGCCTTTTCATAATATTGTTAGGGATTCAGACTTGTTAGATTTATTTCACTCGGACATATGTGAATTTGGTGGTATGTTGACTAAGGATCATTGTAGATATTTCATTACCTTTATAGATGATTGTAGTAGATATTGTTATGTTTATTTACTTAAACATAAGGATGAAGCACTAGATAAATTCATTATGTATAAAAATGAAGTTGAAACACAAATTGGAAAAGTACTTAAACGTTTGAGATCTGATAGAGGTGGTGAGTATACGGGTACCTTGTTTAATGAATTTTGCACAAGCAATGGTATAGTTCATGAGGTTACTCCACCATACACACTTGAGTTTAATGGGTGGCAGAGCGAAAGAATAGAACTTTTAAAGACAAGATTAACAGTATGCTGATTAATTCTGGGTTAATTAAGTACATATGGGGAGAGTCTCTGAATACGGCTTGCCATATTCTGAATAGAGTCCCTCTGAAACATATGGACAAGACACCTTATGAATTATGGAGAAAGTGTAAGACAAGTTTGAGTTATCTTCGTGTGTGGGGGTGCCTTGCTAAGGTGCTTTTCCCTGAACACAAGAGAAAGAAACTAGGACTGAAAACTGTTGATTGTATCTTTCTGGGCTATCTTGAAACCTCCACTATTATGAGATTTTTAGTATTAAAATCTGACATAGATGGTATTGTGGTGAATATGATAGTTGAGTTTCGTGATGCAACTTTCTTTGAGGAAGTGTTCCCTATGAAGAATGGTATACCTTTGGGTAATTCTGAGAATGATCCCACTCACACATCGAGGTCTATTCCTGATCATTTGGAAAAGATGACAAATATAAGGGCGGATCCTGGTAGTAGCTCTAATCCTAATGAAGTATAGGAACCTAGAAGGCGTAAGCGTGCAAAGATCATCAAGGACTTTGGAAGTGATTTTATCACTTAAAATGTCGAGGATGAGACTTTAACTTTTCGTCAAGCCATGGATTCTTCAGAGTCAAGGCATTGGAAATGAGCCGTGAAGAGTGAAATTGACTCAATTGTTTCTAACGGAACATGGGAGTTAGTTGATATCCTCCCTGGGCGTTCTACTATTGGATGTAAATGGATCTTCAAGAGAAAGCTAAACCATGATGGCTTAGTAGATAAGTACAAGGCTAGGATAGTTGCTAAGGGCTTTAGGCAAATGAAAGGCATCGACTATTTTGATATATACTCTCATGTTGCCCTATGACAACAATCATAATGCTTATTGCATTGGCTTCCGTACATGGTCTTATCATCCATCAAATGGATGTAAAGACAGCTTTTCTTTATGGTGACCTTGAAGAAGAGATTTATATGGATTAGCCTGAGGGATTTGTTGCTTCTGGTAATGAGAGGAAAGTTTGTAGACTAGTCAAGTCCATCTATGGCCTTAAACCTTAAACAAGCACCTATAGACTGACATAAAAAGTTTGATGAAACTGTTTTAGACTTCGAGTTTTTAGTTAATGAAAGTAACAAGTGTGTCTACTATAAGGTTAGAGGTAATGATTGTGTGATTGTGTGCTTGTATGTAGATGATATTTTATTGTTTGGAACCTATATTGAGATTATTAACGAGACAAAGAGTTTCTTGAAGAGGCACTTTGAAATGAAGGATATGGATGAGGCTAGTGTGATTCTTAGGATCAAGTTGACTCAGTCAACTGATGGAATAACTTTATCACAGTCTCATTATGTAGAGAAATCTATACTTGAGATGTACGGTTATTCAAAGTATAGAATCGCTAGTACACCGAATGATTGAAAAGTTGCTATAATCAAGAATAGTTCAGGAGTTCCTGTGTCTCAGTTAAGGTATTCTCATATTATTGGGAGTTTACAATATCTTACTAATGTGACTAGACCGGATATTTATTATTATGTGTCTAAGGTAGCTAGATATACAAGTTGTCCAAACAAGACTTATTGGGAGGCACTGGATAGAGTTCTTAGATATCTCAAGGGAACTATTTCCCTTGGCTTGCATTACCGGAGATTTCCGGGGGTACTCGACGGGTACAGTGATGCAAGTTGGATAGCTAAGAAATCCGGTTCCAATGAAGTGACTGGATATGTGTTTACCCTTGCGGGTGGAGCAGTGTCCTGGAAGTCTTCCAGACAGACTTTGATTACTCGTGCTACTTTTGAGGCTGGGTTGTGTGTACTTGATGCCATGGGGACGGAGGATGAATGGTTACATGGACTCATGTCAATGTTACCTGTAGTAAGCAAGCCACTTCCTACCATTTATGTTCATTGTGAAAGTCGTACAACTATCAATAAAATCAGAAGTATGAAGTATAATGCTAAGACAAAGAGACACATCCAGGTTAGACTGAAGTCTATGAGGGGTCCTGTGTATGATAGGATTATTTCTATAGAGTTCATATGAACTTAGGATAATATAGTTGATCCGTTGACTAAGGGGCTTGAGCATGTTGTAGTCCTTAAGTCGAGGTTGTAAATGAGACTTGTAACCTATCATGATTCATCAACAGCGGGAACCCAATACACCTGAGAGGAGATCCCTCGAAGTGTATTCAATGTGGTAATAACAAGTTCTAAGGATGAGTTGGTAGTACCTCTACCATATACTTTTAGATACTTAGGTATCTGAGTCTATCCCCTGTAAACCTTAAGAGGTACTTGAACTGCTTGTTAGCAAGAGTTTTATAAACTATGATGGAAACAGTTTTGGATCAGGATTTGATAAATCCTGATGGACCAAATACTAGACCTGGCAAAATGGGTCTGTATCCGAAAAACCGAACCGAAATCTATGGATCCGAGATCCGAATTATATAATCCGATAATTATCCGAAAACCAAATTAAACCGATCTGAAAATTACCCGAACCGAAAATTTAACCGAAAATGATCCGAAATACTAGATCTGATTATAAATTGGAACCGAACAAAATCAATTCATATAATATTTGAATCGAATATGATCCGAAATAAGTAAACTTCATACTTAAATGTATCTTATATTCGTGATAATTTAATTATTTAATTATAAATTAATGTAAAAGTACATTATATTATATTAAAAGTACCACATTTAATAAAAAAATATTTTTTTAAGTCTCAAAACATGAAAAAATAAATAAGTTAAGATCCGAAATATCTGAACCGAATTTTGTCCGATTTTTATCCGAATTTCATCCGTTTTTTATCCGAATTAGACCCGAACCGAATCACATCCGATCCGATCCGAATGACCTCGAGTGATATCATAATTCGAAAGTGGAACTGATCCGAAATAGATTCGATCCGAAACCGATCCGGTTATCCGATTTGCCAGGTCTACCAAATACTGTGTCAGGATTTATAAACTCTGAATGAGGTCAAGTCGTAAGATGATATGTTGGAAGTACATCTTTGGAGATGCCCAGCTAAGCGAATGCAATTGTGAGGCTGTAATCAGAGGAAAGGGTTATTCCTTGAAGCATTCGACGAACAGGATCGAGACACGACCATAACGTCTCAAAGCCGTAGATCTGCACTATAGCCTTTTGACTTGTTATCATCTATCGAGTGTGGTCACACCAAATAGATAGAGATTCAAGGTGAAACATTTCATCTATATCCGGTAGCCATCGAAGTAGGGGACTTAGGAGGGTTCAAACCCGGAAGGGTACCGACTCTGAAAAGCAAGTCATGATAAAATCCGATATGCATTTATGTATGGACTTGTAGGGGATTGTTAAAAAATGGAAAGTTTGAGGCATGTTTTAGACATGTTCTTGATGTAATTTCCTAAAACTAATTGTTAGAGGTTGTTTCTTGTAATGAGGACTTAAACTTTCATGTTTGAATCTAAGTCATTTTCTTAGTGTAATCTATAAAGAAATTGAGGTGAAGTTAGTAGCTTGAAATGGGTTTGTGGGCTTTATCCCACATTGATTAAGTAAAGAGAGGTGTAGTGCTTTATATAGTACCATGTGCAAGAGTAGTATACCAACTACTAAGGCATGTGGGTGTGCATGGTGTTATTGTGTGCCTCGCACGCACACGCGCGTACACACACATACACACACCGCCGCCACCTCGCCTCGCCACGCCTCGACTCAACTCGGGTCGAAGGACGATTTGGGCGAGTGTCTCGGCATCTCGCGTACACGAGGTGACCTGGGCGAGGTATTTTACTGCCTGTTTAATTAAAATATTTATTGATTTATTATATTATTTTATTATAAATATTGAATCTGTATAACAATAAGGATTTGTTAAGCAATATCCGTTGATGCATAGAACTCAGTATCCGTTGATGGATTTATCCGTTGAAGTACAATGTGCATTATCCGTTGATGTATTTGCTGAGATTGATCCTGACGCCCTGGATCAGGATTTGCTATGGCTGATAAATCCTGACACTGGTCAGGATTTGCATTTGCTATGGCTGGTAAATACTGATAGGCTAGCTGTATCAGGATTTGACAAATCCTGATAATGACTGTTACGTTTCTGATTCTGGAAATATTTCAATAAATGCAATTTAAGTCAGGATATTTATTTTAATTAATGTAATATATTCAGTTACGTTTTGTGTTATATTATATACTACATTCGTCCCTCCCAATTGTTATCGTTTCTAAGAGAGTGTCCGACACGTATTTTAAGATGAATAGAAAGTATAGTTCTATAACTTTTTTTAAAAGTTTTATTATTCTGAATAAAAGTTTAAACGTTCTATTTTTATTCAGAAAAAGAATTTTTTTTAAAAAAATTATAAAACTATACTTTTTATTCATCTTAAAATGTGTGTCGGATAGTCTCTCAGAAACGATAACAATTGGGTGGGACTGAGGGAGTACTTAACAAAATGTTTGGAATAGATATATATGTCAATCACATAATTATGAAACCCTAGATGCAATCTATCTCTTTTTCTCTCCTCCATAACATACAGATAAGCATAGGTTTTTCTGGGCGAACTGAGGTCAGGTCGCTGTTGATCTTTACGTAACTGTGGATGTTTTGTGTTGTATTATATACTACCTTCGTCCCTCCCAATTGTTATCGTTTCTAAGAGAGTGTCCGACACGTATTTTAAGATGAATAGAAAGTATAGTTCTATAACTTTTTTTAAAAGTTTTATTATTCTGAATAAAAGTTTAAACGTTCTATTTTTATTCAGAAAAAGAAATTTTTTTAAAAAAATTATAAAACTATACTTTTTATTCATCTTAAAATGTGTGTCGGATAGTCTCTCAAAAACGATAACAATTGGGTGGGACTGAGGGAGTACTTAACAAAATGTTTGGAATAGATATATATATCAATCACATAATTATGAAACCCTAGATGCAATCTATCTCTTTTTCTCTCCTCCATAACATACAGATAAGCATAGGTTTTTCTGGGCGAACTGAGGTCAAGTCGCTGTTGATCTTTACGTAACTGTGGACAAATTGCTCTATATTGTTGTATCCTGGAAGTGAAATTGCTGTAACCCAACACAACGTAAGTGGGGCAATAATCTCTTCAAGAACAGTGTACACTTCTCGAAGGCTAGGCGCCTCAGCTGTTCATATTTCTTTCAGATTTGTTAAAACTTTTATTAAAGCTAAGTATTTTATCCTCTCTTTGTCAATTCAGTTACTGATTTATATTCTTGTTTGCCTTCATGTTTTGTTTCATTATTTGGTTTATTTACTGTTCTTGTTATTTGTAATATATATAACTGCCTCATTGTTGCGCGTAGTGTTAGTTTATTACCCAACATAACATACCCTATTAAAATTATCATCTTAACAAAATAATATAACATATATTCATAAGAACATATATAAATGATAAAAGAAAACATAGCCAACTGAATGTCTCAAATGGCTGAATTATTCACTGTTGATGGCTTGTTCTCCTTCTCCCTTGTGCGACTACTTGTCTCTTCCCTCCTCTCTAATTATTAATAGATCTGATATCATATCCAATAATATCTTTAATAAAAGTCATTTTAATGATTTAATACCAAAACAAGAAGATTTCTTAATAAAAATTGAATTCCAAAAAAGAATATTCATAGTTAACTTTTTACTCTATTTCTAGATTGATATGACTGTATTATAAAATCAAGACCAATTCTGAAATAAAAATCTTCTCATAAGCTTTACGCGGGCTGTTGAATCGTCTGAATCAGAATTCTAAAACTCCATATATGTCTTAGACATTGTAAACTACACACACAACCCTTAAAATCCAATTTTAATCAAAGTAATCTCCAACTCTTGCTAATTAAACTCCAAGCCTTCCTTTATTACAAATCGTCTCTACATACAATAAAATATTAAAATTCATTAAATAAAAACCCAAATTAATACAAAACAACCAAAATATAGGGACAATATTAAGGATAAAGTCCATGATAATCCATAATATATAACTAGTATAATAACTCGTGCGAGGCACGGGACATTTTCTAGAGCTTTTTAATGCATCATGTAATTATAATGTTCTTAGTTATTTTCTTATATGTAAATGATGTACAATGTCTAACATATATCAAGTACAAGTTGATTGTTTATCAATGTGTATTATATTCATACAAAACATTATCGAATCACACAACGTTTATAATATAGCTCATTAAGCAAAATATATATATATATATATATATATTATTGTTTGTGTTATATAATTTGTATTTAATGAATGAATATAAAGAGGGTTGTCAGTGTATGTTTAAAACGAAATGATTAAACTTAATCTGTAGAATGTCGTTAGTATGTTTACAAAGAAAAAACTAAAAATTAACATATATGTTGAATATAGAGTTGACCAAAAATTTTGAATTATATTTAAATAAACTATATGTACTGGTTTATATTATTACCGAGTTTACTACTAACTTACAATTAACTTACTCAATTTAAAAATATAAAATTTCATAACTGAAGTCAGAATGACTTGCAATCATAATATACAATAATGTAAAATTTACACTACTGTTAATATAAAAGTTGATTTTAATGAAAAATGTTAGTTTTTGAAATTCAAAGTTTATATGTATGGAAAAAGGTTAGTTTTTTTATTTACAGTACTGCTAACAAAGTAAGATTAAGTTATAGGTATGGGTGTCAGCATGTCAATTATCGTATATTACATTTCTTAGTAAATTACGATGGTTTCAACTATTTATATGCTAAATATCTTATTTATGTACATGTATAATCATTATTAACATTTAATAGGGCAATTGTTCATTTAAATAACATGCATTTATAATTATTCAAAAATTAAAATTATTTAATAAATAAATTACAATAATTTATATATAGGATTCACATTATCACTGACAAATAATCTATTTCTATCTTTTTGGCAACCGAGTACCAATAATGGTTGTAACATAAAAATAAATTATATATTGTAAAAACTTATTATTAATATATATTCATGATTTTTTTTCAAGAATTCGAAGGAAAAATTGTAATTATATTGTTATTTAGACCGTTTTTAAGTTTCTTTCATTACGACTCTAATATTTCTTCATATAATAATTTGATATCATTGTATGCTATTCTTCTATAATTAAATATTTTTCAATTTGATAAAGTTTTATAAATATTAGTTGAACTCTTTAATTCCTTCAAATTATTGAATAATATATATATATATATATTTTAAATAGTATAAAATGCATTGAATTAAATGCTACAATATAGTACAGATATAACTTTTATTTGAATATTTCAAAATATTTGTACAATATTATCTTGATCAATGAATATTGCTTATCTAAAACAATTCTTTTTAAAAAGCTACTTTTTTAAAGTGAAAAATGAAAAATAAATCGATTTAATATATCAACTTAGTTTTAACAAATCTTGTGAGATCTCATATCGAATTTCGAATATATCATGTGACTAGACCATATATTTCTTATTCTGTGTCTAAGTTAGCTAGATATACAAGTTGTCCAAACAAGACTCATTGGGAGGCACTGGATAGAGTTCTTAGATATCTCAAGGGAACTATTTCCATTGACTTGCATTGTCGGAGATTTCCGGGGGTACTCGAGGGGTACAGTGATGCAAGTTGGATAGCTAAGAAATCCAGTTCCAATAGAGTGACTGGATATGTGTTTACCCTTGCGGGTGGAGCTGTGTCCTGAAAGTCTTCTAGACGGACTTTGATTACTCGGTCTACTTTTGAGGCTACGTTGTGTGCACTTGATGCCACGGGGACGGAGGATGAATGGCTACATGGGCTTATGTCTATGTTACCTGTAGTAAGCAAGCCGCTTCCTGCCATTTCTGTTCGTTGTGATGGCCATACAACTATCGACAAGATCAGAAGTGTGAAGTATAATGCTAAGACAAAGAGACACATCCAAGTGAGACTGAAGTCTATAAGGGGTCTTGTGTCTGATAGGATTATTGCTATAGAATTCATTGGAACTCAAGATAATATAGCTGATCCGCTGACTAAGGGGCTTGAGCATGCTATAGTCCTTAAGTCGAGGTTGGGGATGGGACTTGTAACCCATCATGATTCATCAACAGCGGGAACCCAATACACCTGAGAGGAGATCTCTCGAAGTGTATTCAATGTGGTAATAACAAGTTATAAGGATGAATTGGTAGTACCTCTACCATATACTTTTAGATACTTAGGTATCTGAGTCTATCCCTTGTAAACCTTAAGAGGTACTTGAACTGCTAGTTAGCAAGAGTTTTAATAAACTCTGATGGAAATAGTTTTGGATCAGGATTTGATAAATACTGATGGACCAAATACTATGTAAGGATTTATAAACTCTGAATGAGGTAAAGTAGTATAACGAGATGTTGGCAATACATCTTTGGAGATACCCAGCTAAGCGAATGCAATTGTGAGGTCACAATTAGAGGAAAGGGTTATTCCTTGAAACATTCGACGAACAGGATCGAGACACGACCATAACGTCTCAAAATCGTAGATCTGCACCATAGCCTTTTGACTTGTCATCGTCTATGGAGTGTGGTTACACCAAACGGATAGAGATTCAAGGTGAAACATTCCATCTATATCCGGTTTAAACTCGAAAAGGTACCGACTCTGAAAACAAGTCATGATAAAATCTGATATGTATTTCTGTATGGATTTGTGGGGGATTGTTAGAAAATGGAAATTTTAGGACACATGTAATATGTGTTCTTGATGTAATTTCCGTATAATAACAAGTGGAGGTTGTTCCTTTCTATAAGGACATAAACTTTCACTTTTGGATCTAAGACATTTTCATAGGGAAATCCATGTAGAAATAAGAGCAAGAATGCTTATATGTATAAGAGTTTTTTCAGTTTTAGCTGAGAAGCATATTGTGAAATTTATGCAATGTTCAGGGCCTGAGGCTAGAGGTTCAGGTCCAGATGATGTGCTAAAATAAGTTTCTGCAATGTTCAGGGTCTGAGGTTGGAAGCTCAGGACCTGATGATATGCAGAAAACGTTTCTAGAATGCTCAGGGCTTGAGGCTAGAGGTTCAGGTCCTGATGTGCTGAAAAGTTTTGATTTGTTTAGGGCCAATGGCTGATGCTCAGGACCTGAACTGGAAAGCCAATTTCTAATACTATATAAACATGTTTTGTATAAATAAGTATATTATATATTAATATTTGAATGAGGATTATTATTCTTTTAATAATAATAATAATTAGACTCTTATACAATATATAATAGATCTGATTACATACGTTACTTTTGTAGAGAAGAACAAAAGTTGAAGCGTGTGAAAATCTGAGAGGGAGATCGATCGAGGGAAAAGATAGAAACCCTAGAACATCATCTCTCTGGCTCTCTCCCACATATACATACATATATTCATTAATTTTCTTGGTGAATTGAGGTGTTATTCGTTGTTGAGCCTTCTCATATCTGTGAACGGATCGCTTTGAGTTGTTTTATCCTGAAAGTGATATTGCAGAAACTAATCACAGCGTAAGTGGGGAAATAATCTCCTCAAGAACAGTCAAGTTTTCTCGAAGGCTAGGCTTGGCGACTCAGCTGATTCTCTAATTCTGATAAAGCTTTATAGAGCTAAGTGATTTTCTCTAATTTTTGTCAATTCAGTCTCTAATTGTATATTTAATTATATATTGTTGTGTCTTCGTGTTTGTTTCGTTACTTGGTTGAATTTGCCTATTTTTGTTAATTTGTTATATATATTTGTCCCATTGTTGCGCGTATAGTAATATTCCCCATAATATGCTATTACAAACACTAACAGACAAATTTAAGTTATGCCATACGTTATTACCTAAGAATCCAGCAACCCTGTGGTTAATATAGGTTTTTCGTCCAACAGATGCATATGTATCATCAAAGAGAGTTGTCCATGCTTTGGAGAATGAAACAGAGAGGCTATACAACAGTTGATAACTCCGGTGAGCGGGGCGGCTCCTTCCGACGCCGTTCCTGGACCTTCTGGGTGTGAATAAGGTGTAGCTGCTGTTGGGGGCCTGCAAAACAACACCAGAGGGATGTTTTGTCCCCGCGGCGCCTCCGGTGTAAGAATAAGAAGCTAGTTGGGGGAGATGAAGATAGAGGGGACTAAGGTGGCTGTGTGTGTATAGGCTAAGTATATAAGTGTGTGTGTAATGAAAGTGTTTTCTAACCCCTAAACCCTTCATCTTTGGGGGTATATATAGCCCAAAGGTAGGGTTTATGGGTTGGTACATCTAGATCAGGGTCGTTGGTTCTTGGAGACGGAGGACGTCTAGCTTGGGTGGATTGCATAAACGTGTCCAGGGGAGGACCACCTTTAGGGTGTCCTAACGGCACTCTGACACACATCGTATTTGTCTAATATGTTGGTTGTTGATAGTTGTCATCGTCACGTGCCCACGTACCCTTCCTTGGTGGGTTGCGGAATGTGCATGTGCTTGCTGAGACCCCCCTTAGGGTGATCCTGGTTCTGGGCTGGATCCAGGTAGGCAGGTGATCCAGGTCCTGGGCTGGACCCTGGTAGGCAGGTGATCCAGGTCCTGGGCTGGATCCTGGTTAGGCAGGTGATCCAGGTCATGGGTTGGATCCTGGTTAGGAGATGATCCAGGTCCTAGGTTGGCCCTGAGCCTGGGCCTCTCAACTTGATTGAGCTGGGTGAGGGGGTCTTGGTCCATTAGCTGAGCCTGCCTCACCTTAGATCTGCGTTGGGTCCTAGCCAGGTTGGGACCCCCCGGGTCTTCCCTAGCTGGGTGATCCTGGACCTGGGTTGGATCATGGCTGGGAGATGATCCGGGTCCTGGATTGGATCCTGGGTGGGAGATGACCCAGGTCTTGGTTTCGCCCTGAGCCTGGGTCTCTCCACTTGACTGCTCTGGGTGAGGGGGTCTTGGTCCACCAGCTGAGCCTCCCTCACCCTAGATCTGGGTTGGACCCTAGCCAGGTTGCTTATACCCTATCATTTCCCCCACTCCCTATTGCAGATTTTCTGGATGAGGGAGTAGAGAAGTGCTAGGTAGCAGTTGTTATCTTGTTGAAAAATTTTTGCTTCTTGCTTGCCCCCCCAATCCGGATATGGTATAGTAGAGATCAATCCAGATTAAAGTAGAGGAAACTGGTTGCCTTGGAAAAATTTCTGCTTCTTTCTTGCCCCCCAATCCGGATCTGGTGTAATAGAGACCAATCCAGATTAAGGTAAAGGAAATTGGTTGCCTTAGAAAAATTTCTGCTTCTTTCTTGCCCCCCAATCCGGATCTGGTGTAGTAGAGATCAATCTGGATTAAGGTAGAGGAAATTGGTTGCCTTGGAAAAATTCCTGCTTCTTTCTTGCCCCCAATCCGGGTCTGGAAATTTCTGCTTCTTTCTTACCCCCCAATCCGGATCCGGTGTAGTAGAGACCAATCTGGATTAAGTTAGAGGAAATTAGTTACCTTGGAAAAATTTCTTCTTCTTTCTTGCCTCCCAATCCGGATCTGGTGTAGTAGAGATCAATCCGGATTAAGGTAGAGGAAATTGGTTGCCTTGGAAACATTTCTGCTTCTTTCTTTCCCCCAATCCGGTTCTGGAAATTTCTGCTTCTTTCTTGCCCCCAAATTCAGATCTGGTGTAGTAGAGATCAATCCGGATTTAGGTAGAGGAAATTAGTTGCCTTGGAAAAATTTATGCTTTTTTCTTGCCCCCGATCCGGGTCTGGAAATTTCTGCTTCTTTGTTTGACTAGAAAATGATCTAGATGCATAACAGTTGTTAGGAACCCGAATTTGGATACGTCTCCGGGTTGGTTGCTGTTATTGTTGGCTTCCAATTCGGGTATGGCACCATACATGGGTTGGTGTTTTCTTTTAAAGTTGGCTTCCAATCCGGGTATGGCACCCTAACCGGATTGTTGTTTGCTTTTTCTTATTTGTGTACTTAGAAAATGATTTAAGTACATAGTAATTGTCTTCAACCAGGATCTGGATACCTATCCGGGTTGGTTGCTGTTATTGTTGGCTTTCAATCTGGGTATGGCACCATACCTGGGTTGGTGTTTGCTTTTAAAGTTGGCTTCCAATCCTGGAATGGCACCATAACCGGATTGGTGTTTGCTTTTACTTGTTTGTGTACTTAGAAAATGATCTAAGTACATAGTAATTATCTTCAACCCGGATCTGGATACCTATCTGGGTTGGTTGCTATTATTGTTGGCTTCCAATCCGGGTATGGCACCATACCTAGGTTGGTGTTTGTTATTAAAAGTTGGCTTCCAATCCGGGTATGGCACCATAACTGAATTGGTGTTTGCTTTTGCTTGTTTATGCACTTATAAAATATTCTAAGTACATAGTAATCATCTTCAACCCGGATCGGGAAACCTATCCAGGTTGTTTTTGCCTTTAATATTGGCTTCCAAATGGTTGCTTTTGATGTTTGCTTTCAACCCAGGTGTGGTTATTTGTCCGGGTAGAAGTATGCTTTTCTTGCGGTAATTGTTAAAATAAGAATTCGGTGGGAAAAAATCTTTTCATTAATTTGAAATTTTCTTCATACAAAATATTGGATCATAGATTGGTTGCTTGCCATAGGCTACAAGTTTTTTGGTTGCTTTTGGTTGCTTTTGTTCAGTGGTGTCCAATCTGGTTCTTGCCTAGGCTCTCTGGCTTGCCTAGTTGGACCGGGGTCGCTTTTAGATTATGTCTTAGGCCCAAGTCTCTGAAATATTGGAGTGTTTTGGACCACATTGGTATGTTGACTTTGTTGGCCTCGCTTGAACTTCTATTCCTGATGGTAACCCCCTTTCGGTCGGTCATCAGAGGTTTTGCTCCTGGATCCTCCATTTCGGGCCATCCCCATGGCCTGGAGGATGTTTGTTTCCCTTATGAATCTGGATGCCATAGAGTAGGCAGTAGCTAGGCTTTGTGGTACTTTGTTTATCAGCTCTACAATGTACCTCTCATTGTGTACCGGATCCAGGTTCCTTCGAAATATGCTCATTGTCTCCCGCTCATCAAGATTCGAGAGTTTGTTGATTGTTTCCTGGCACCTCCGCGTATAGGTTGAGAGTGTTTCGTTGTCGTATTGGCGGATTATTTCCAAGTGACACATGTGCATTTCGTGGGTCTTATTGGCTCTGAATCTTCTTAGGAAGGCTCCCCTGAACTCTTTCCAAGAGTGGATGCTCCGTGAGGGGACCCTGCTGAACCATCTTTGAGCCCCCCTTTGAGGGTCGAGGCAAAGAACCTGGATTTTGTTAAGTCGTTGTAGTCATATATTTGGGCGATTTTTTTGAAGTAATTGAGGTGCTCTTCCGGATCCCCCAGCCCATCAAAGGAATCAAAGTTGTAATGTTTGAGATTTTTCTGTCGAGGGATGGCTTCTAGGGAGTAACTGAAGGGTGTCAGGGTTTCCCCAACCTCCAATCCGAAATTTTTTTCCATTTTTCGTTGGAGCTCATAAATCATATCTTTCAGATCCTTCTGGCCCTCCTCTTCGTTGTCAGAAATGAACTCGGGGGTAGGGTCCCACGGGGTCATTTTGCCTTTTATCTTAGCTAGGAGCCTCTCCTCTTCTAGCTACATCCTTTTCTGAACCTTTAGCTCAAGCTTTGCCTCTTCTTCTCATGTTATTTGTTCCCTCATCTCTTCCAATTTTTTCTTCCTGGTTGCTTCTGTCTCCTTCTTACTATGCTCTTTTTTATTCTTTTTTGCCTTAGCTCCGATTCGTTCGAAGACAGATCTCCTATATTGTTGAGAGTCCCCAGACTCTTCTTGATCATCCTCTTGCTCATATTATATCTGAGCCCGGGCTTGTTCATCTCTGTAGAGCCTGATTGCTTCAGCTAGTTCATGGCTTGTTAAGTTGGCCATATTCTCCTCTGCTGTAATAACCCTAATTTTTGGAATTTTTGAAACACTGATGAATAGTAACTTTTGCTGATGATGCTGATTAAGGAAAATTATCAGACCACGCTATATAGGAGTACTGTTATGGAAATTCTAAGATCGTATTAGTATTCCATAAAGTAAATAAGTGTATGTAAAGGTCGTCAGAATCCAAATTTGAACACTTTGATTTTTCCCGAAAATCTACCAGATACCGAAAGAATTGAGTATAAGGTAACATGATTCAAAGGATTTAAATTCAAGGATTATAAGAGAGGATCATAAAAGGAATATAAAATATTGAGAAAGATTTAGGGGAAACCCAAGTAATAAGATCCCGGATATAATCCCTCAAACGATTAACGGGAACGAGAGTTAAGCGAACCGTAAAATAAATAAACAGTCAAGAAACAAGCTTGTAAAAGAAGCGAGGGAGATTAATCAAGTGGAGTAGAAACTAGGTGACATCATCACATGACATGTGGCTTGGGGATGAGGTCATCAAGATGATGCAAGCACTTTATTAAAGTGAAGATGAGATCAATCAAGTAACCACTTGATTAATTCACAACCAAGTAAATTTTGTCACAAATCTCAAGGTCAACCAAGCAAAAAGGAAAGAAAAAGATCATTTCTTCATTTTTGAAGTAAAAACCCGAGAGGAAAGGGGACAAAAAATGGAGAAGAAAGAAATGCTTGTAACTTGAGTTTCCCTTGGCTGATTCGCGCGTGCTACCAGTCAAATCGAAGCCCTCGAGAAGCTCTACGGATATAGGGTAACCACTGTCCTCACCTCCTTGATTACCATACTCGTTTTTCATGATTTATGGCTAGATGAATAGTAACCATGTTTGTGTTCTTGAATTCTTTGAAAAGAGCAAGGTTGTTTAAGGTTAGATCAAGGTTTCTAGAGGCGATACATGCTCTTTTCTTGTGTTAAGAAGCTCCAAGGAAAGTATGAATCTCTTGAACCCTTATACATCAGTAGGGTTAATAAGATTTTAAGCTTTAAATGATTTGGATTAGTAAATAAGAAGCTTGATCCATGTTTGTTAGTTGTTTTGGTTGATTTGAATAAGTTATGGTTAACGAATCTTTGGTTATAATTAATGGATCTTGATTGTGGTTGAATGAGTTAAAAATCTTGAGAATGTGGACTGAGATAGTGTTGTATAGATGAAATATTGATGGATTGGTGATGGTTGATGAATTGGTGAGGTTTTGGCATAGTGAAAAATTTGTAATGCCCGTTTGCATATAGACTGTTTGTGCTTAGAATAAGGATCAGAACACTCACTGCTTAAACTGTAAGATTACCATGTTTAGCTAGAGCGTGTCGTAAGCTTCATTTTGATATGTGGATCGCTTGATTCCGATGTACGGTTTAGGAGAAACGACCGTTTTAAGTAACGGCGTTTCGCGAACGAACCATTTCCCCTCGCCTTACTCCGGTGAGCGGGGCGGCTCCTTCCGACGCCGCTCCTGGACCTTCTGGGTGTGAATGAGGTGTAGCTGTTGTTGGGGGCCTGCAAAACAACACCGGAGGGGGGTTTTGTCCCCGCGGCGCCTCCGGTGTAAGAATAAGAAGCTGGTTGGGGGAGATGAAGATAGAGGGGACGAAGGTGGCTGTGTGTGTATAGGCTAAGTATATAAGAGTGTGCGTAATGAAAGTGTTTTCTAGCCCCTAAACCCTTCATCTTTGGGGGTATATATAGCCCAAAGGTAGGGTTTAGGGGTTGGTACCTCTAGATCAGGGTCGTTGGTTCTTGGAGGCGGAGGACGCCTAGCTTGGGTGGATTGCATACACGTGTCTAGGGGAGGACCACCTTCAGGGTGTCCTAACGGCACTCTGACACGCACCGTGTTTGTCTGATATGTTAGTTGTTGATAGCTGTCATCGTCACGTGCCCACGTACCCTTCCTTGGCGGGTTGCGGAATGCGCATGTGCTTGCTCAGACCCCACAAAGGGTGATCCTGGTTCCGGGCTGGATCCAGGTAGGCAGGTGATCCGGGTCCTGGGCAGGACCCTGGTAGGCAGTTGATCCAGGTCCTGGGCTGGATCCTGGTTAGGCAGGTGATCCGGGTGATGGCCTGGATCCTAGTTAGGGGATGATCCAGGTCCTAGGTTGGCCCTGAGCCTGGGCCTCTCAACTTGATTGAGCTGGGTGAGTGGGGTCTTGGTCCATTAGTTGAGTCTGTCTCACTTTAGATCTGGGTTGGGCCCTAGCCAGGTGGGGACCCCCCGGGTCTTCCCTAGCTGGGTGATCCTGATCTTAGGTTGGATCCTGGCTGGGAGATGATCCGGGTCCTGGATTGGATCCCCGGTGGGAGATGATCCAAGTCTTGGTTTCGCCCTAAGCCTGGTTCTCTCCACTTGACTGCTCTGGGTGAGGGGGGTCTTGGTCCATCAGCTGAGCCTCCTTCACCCTAAATCTGGGTTGAGTCCTAACCAGGTTGCTTATACCCTATCAGCAGTCAGTGAAATGAAGTTTTATGAATTGAACTCGTTTATCTTCTCCCCAAAAAAGATATAAGATCCAATTTTACCATTCTAACTATGCAATATAAAGTTATCAAATGATACATTCTGTTGAATGACACGAGTCTGAGGAAGGTACGTTACATGCCATATGTATTTAGGTTTCTACAGCTAACCATTTTGCACTAAAAGATAACAAGTAAAAGTTACGATCATTACTATTCAATTCAACAGTTTGTTAACAGGAAGGAAATTATGTTACATGCTACTTGAGCCTCCAGGTATGGTTAACAGGAAGGAAATTATGTTACATGCTACTTGAGCCTACTACAAGAATATTGGAAAAGCCGTAACTATTCACTGATTCTATCATTTTTTCGGAAAATCACTGTAATCAACATAGATAATCAACATGTATTGAAGTTGGTTTTATTCAAAATAAACTCCTGTATACAATTCATCCGACGTAGATAATAGCCTTCCTGTATACATTCTGGTCATGGACACTTTGGGTTTCTTCCCGGTCCACCGTAGTAGAAGTAAGTACCCCATTGCCCATTCTTTCCGTTTTGGACGTCATAGCAGCTAGACTGATCGGTAAAAGTCTTAACATCATCTGGATCCTTTAGTTGGTTTGATCCATCAACTACTTGAATGTTTTTGAAATAACTAGCCTTATTAAATCCTTCTCCTGGAAAATGACCACTTCCCATTTGAGTAGTGGTGTGCTGTCCACCTGATGCCAAGTTTACAGCTTCCCCTCCCCACTGGATCATATCTGCACCATCTGCTAAATTTGTAAATAAAGAGGCTGGCCAGTAACCTATGACCTCGTTAATATTCAGAAGTTTCATCCACCAATTTCCCCCATCAGGATCCTGCCAAGAATATAGTAACAAGATCAATAAATTCTTATGATATCGATTTTTCTATTTTATTAAGATAAGTGTTGGACGACATTTGTGTCTTCTTTTTGTCAATTGCATATGTTTTCTGACCCAAGGTATATCTATTCCTATGCAGAAGTACTATCATGCCATGATGTTCTGTAAATTGCAATCTTAAGTATGAACTTTGCTACTTGATACAAACAGAAGTATGTTAGCAAACTGTATATGAATTTGTTAGTATAAATTGTAGGCAGCTCAGCGATACCAATTAACTATACAACTTGACAAAGTGCAGAATTGTTACAGGAACTTGGCCTCTGCTTAATCTCAATAAGTATGTGTTTGAGCATGACTTTAACACTTGCGTCTCTCAATTGCTTGTTTCCCCTAAAAGCTTATCAGTGCAATACTTGAACGTTAATACGTACAGAATAAGGGGATCAACAAAAGGATTCCAACGTTACCTTCCAAATTAGTATACTGATATCATATTGAGCACCATTATAGCTGGAAACTGGGGATATGCTAGCCCCCAAAGCCATCTGCTGGCTGATTTGAATAAAACCTGAGCAGAGCAAATTGTAGCATCCCGTAGATTTATAAGCGTCCCTCTGCCATGAATTATAGAGTTTTTAGAACCTCATGACCCATTTTAACATGTACAGAGATACCTTCAAGCACCCAATTTGTTCAAATCTGAGTGTCATTCTTCTTGACATTCCTAATACATGAAGGCCGTCATTTTTAACAACAGACCAAAAGGAAACTATATCACTGAGTTTGTAACTGGTTCAACTTAAATTTCTCAACTAAAGAACAGTCTTTTTCAGGTTCCAAATTCAAACTCGTGACGACTAAACTAAACTTTGTCTGGTAAAAAAGATCCCATTTCTGGTAGACTGGAAGTAAAATAATAGTTAACAGATTAATGATCTGAAAAGAGAATATCCATATACTAGAAATGTGAATTATTTGGCTTATTTACATGCATATTAACTTGTGCACCGACAATCCTAATGACTTACAGTCCAGAAAGTAAAAAGTCTGGTATTATTGTCCCCATACAAATCTTCACTGACCTGTTTCAATAATACAATCAGTAACATATTAACATTGCTCAATTGTTCAATCATATTTGATCATGGTAGAGAGTAATCATTGTTAAAAATTACCATCCAACCAGCTTCAACGCTGTTAAGATCTCCAGCATCAAATGAACCTTTCGTAACCCATATCTGAGAAAGGCTAAATTCAGTTGGTTCCTGAACTTTTGGTTGCCAAACATTTATATTTGCCTGTGCTCCAAAGTACTTGTCCCCGTCAACATAAGCAATTGCATGCTGTGATGAAACACGGCCACAAAGAGTATATCAAATTTTACTGATCATATCTTTGAACTCCAAACATCGAACGACTTTGTGTTATTATCTGAATATTAACAAATGAAAGCTTTTTTGGCGTTCTTTTCCTACTAAATTTCTTTCTTGATAATTAGCATCTCCACATAAGTGATACTATACACTACTAACGTCATATAATAAGTTTACCTGATGTTTTTGAATGTCAAGGTCATATTGATGTTCAGTTGAATTTGGGCCAGGAATGTTAATATTCTTTTTGTTTTTACCAAAATTCTTGATCCAGCCAGCTCTAAGAACATTCCCTTTCTTTGTTCTTCTTACCGGGATTGTTCCTTTAGCACATTTTCCGTTTAAATGCCACAATTGTTTAACTGGTTTTAACCCTATACTGGACTTTGAGGAGTTCATTTTTTTGTCATCAAATCGCCCTTCTGGACAGTAACTAGGCGCCAACTAGCAAAAAACATAACAAAAACATTATAAAAATTCTGGACAGTACCTAAGCACCAACTGGCAAAAAACAAATAAAAATATGTAGCGTAGCATATTTGGATGTAACACACACACACAGACCTGAATTTTGTGATTCTGAAGGAGTGGGTGATGAAATGCAGGTTGATGAGAAATGGGAATACAGTCAATGATATCGCCATCCGGGCTCTGTTTATAGAGAAAAATAACATTCTAAGCACAATTAGTAACTAATACACACAATCATTTAGGGTGTGCTATCCTCAAACCTTGATGGATTTGTGTGGTTGTTTATTCAAACGCTTCAAAAGATTCTGAATTTTAAGTTTCTTCTTCACAGAAAACCTCGCAGCAGAATTGCATTGCACTAAATACAAAAAAATCAACACTACTAAGCAATGCAGCAACTTCATCCTAAATTCCAACCTACAAATCATGCATCTACAACTTCATCTTAAACAACAGATATACACAGATCATACACTACGCAAACAAATTCAGAAGAAAAGTTTAATACGTAAAACCAAAAACGGAAGAAAATATTTTTGAAATTTAATGAGGTTGATTGGTTTCCACTATAATATGCCAAGAAACACTTGTTGAATCAGAAATGATTTCTTTCCATGTAATTTTATTAATTTAGGGGAAAAATACAATTATATTTCCTTTAATCCTTGTTGTTGTACCTACTTACATTTCTTTGGAACCTGGGATTTACCCTTTTTTCCATTAATATCTAGTTTGCTGATCGTCTAGCTTTGTTACAATCTGCATTTAGTTGAAATGTAAATATATTTTAGTTCTACAACATGAATGCACACGTTTCTAACACCATTTCAGCTTTCCGGGGTACCAAGCAACTTAAAGACTTATTTGTGTTTACTTGATAGTACATACAGCTCCTGTTAGGCCTACTCTCAGCTCCTAACCATACAGCTTCTGGGAGGCCTACTCCTAAGCTCCTAACTCCATACAGCTCCTGTGAGGCCTACTCCTAAGCTCCTAACTCCATACAGCTCCTGGGATGCCTACTCCTAGGCTCATAACTCCACGCAGCTCCTGGAAGGAGTAGTCCCGCACACTACCACTCCTGACCAGCTCAGTCCCGCAAGCGGAACCTTGATAAACCCCAACACGTGAGCTATCGTTAGTTTTAATCGTTATTGTTCTAGTTTGAATATAACATTTGCGTTGTACTTCATCGTTGAATAGTCCCATAAAATCGTTTGAACTGCTCCCAGGAAGCTATTTGTTAGTATTTGTTGTTATTTTGGGTAGTTTCTGCAAATTTCATAAAGCAACCTTAGACCAATATTCTCTGTGCCATATTGTTGTTATTTGTTGTTGGTATTGTTGAGAAATGGCAAGACCAGGAAAGAATACCTCTGGGAGGCCATCTGCTAGTGCTCAGGTCCAGGAGCCGGACCACTCCCAGGCTCTTGACCCAGGAGCCGAGAGAGAAACATTCCAGGAGCAACCACTACACACTCCCGTAATGGAGAGAATTGTAAACACAAAGGATGCCAGGACCCTCATAGAGCTCAATCAGTACAAGTACACAAATGTCCCGGTAGCCGAAGAGCACATGGCTAACCTCACAAGTGATGAACTAGCAGAAGCAATCAGACTATACAGACAGGAGCAGACCCGCCTCCAAGAAGAGGCAGAACTAGAGGAGGAGCCGGAGGAATCCGGGGACTCCCAGCAATCAAAGAGGTCTGTGTTCGACCGCATTGGAGCCAAGGGGAAGAAAAGCAAAAAAGATCAAGGCAAAAAAGAAGCAGAAGCTGCTAAACAGAAAAAGTTGGAAGAAGTCCGGGAGCAAATCAGGAAAGAAGAAGAAGCAAAGCTCGAGCTAAAGATCCAAAAGAGAATGCAATTAGAAGAAGAGAAGCTGTTGACCAAGTCTAGGAGCAAAAGAACCCGGAGAGACCCTACTCCGGAGCTGATTTCTGATGATGAAGAAGAAGAGAAGCAGAAGGACCTAAAAGACATGATCTATGAATTGCAGAGGAAGATGGACGGAGAATCAGGAGTGGAGATTGGAGAAACACTCACTCCTTTCAGCCACTCCTTAGAAGCTATCCCCCGGCAGCGGAACTTGAAGCATTACAACTTTGACTCCTTTGATGGTCTAGGAGACCCGGAGGAGCACTTGAACTACTTTGAGCAGATAGCGCAGATATACTACTACAATGACTTGACGAAATCAAGGTTCTTCGCTTCAACCCTTAAGGGAGGGGCCCAGAGATGGTTCAGCAGAATCCCCTCCCGCAGCATCCACTCCTGGAAGGAATTTCGAGCCTCTTTCCTTAGGAGATTTCGGGCGAACAAAACGCACGAAATGCACATGTGTCACCTGGAGACGATCCGGCAGCACGACAATGAGTCCCTCTCTGCATACATGCGCCGGTTCCAGGAAGCAATCAATAAAGTTTCAAATCTGGATGAGAGGGAATCTTTAAGCATCTTTAGAAGAAACCTGGACCCAGAGCACAACGAAAGGTATATTGTGGAGCTGATCAATAAGGAGCCGCAAAGTCTGGCAGCAGCTTATTCCATGGCTGCCAGATTCATTAAGGAAACAGATGTGCTCCAGGCAATGAGAATGACCCAGAATGGAGGGTCTAGGAGTAAAAACACTGATGACCGACCGAAAGGGGGTTACCATCAGGACAAGAAATTTAAGCAAAGCAACCAAAGCCAAGAAAGACAAGCAAACCCGGTTTTCCAAAGACTTGGTCCTAAGCAGGAGTCGAACAGCGACCCAGGACCCGTGAAGCAATCTCGGGAGCCGAAGCAGGAGCCGGACTGGACTCCTCTCAACATGACCCGGGAGGAAATCTTGAAAGAAGTCAAAGACAAGCCTTTCTATTATCCTCCGAAGCCAATGCAAACTCCTCCGGAAAGCAGGCCCTACAATAGGCAGTGTGATTATCACGAGACCCATGGCCACAAGACCGAGAATTGCTTATAACTCAAGTACTTCATTGAGGACCAAGTGAAAAAGGGAAATATGAACAAGTACTTAGTTCGGGACAACAGCAGAGGGGAAGCGCAGAAGAAAGGAAAGAATGTAGTCAATGTGGTCCTAGGCGGATCCTACTCCCCACCCCGGAACCCGGACTTCGGCGAAGAAGTACTTTCAATCCAATCACTCCCAGACCTGGTGATATCCTTCAGCAGCAAGGACTATGAAGGAGTCAACCCTCATCACAATGCAGCTTTGGTTATCACTCTAGACATTTTCGATAATGAAGTAAGAAGAATGCTCATAGACAATGGCTCTTCAGTAAATATCCTCTTCAAGCACACAGTGGATAGAATGCAGTTAGGGAACGTCCGCTCAAATGAATGTCGAGAAGACCCACTCTATGGCTTCGGCCACAACTTAGTCCCGATCCAAGGAACTTTGTATCTGCCAGTCATCTTTGGATCTGCTCCTAACCAAGTGACTCATGTCATCAAGTTTTATGTGATCAACGCTCCTTCCTCATACAACGGAATTATTGGCAGATCAGCTCTAACCATGATGCAAGCAATAACTTCAATCTCCCATCTCAAGATTAAGTTCCCAACCCCGACGGGAGTCGGGGAGATTAAAGGAGATTACGGAGTTGCTGAAACATGCTACAACCAGGGGTTAGTTATGGCAGAAACCCATCAAGATAACAAGAGGAAGGCTACGATCCTTCGCAAGCAACAAAGCACGAAGAAGTACCGACCCCGGACAAGGGAAGAAGCAAGCAAAACAAGTCCAGAAGAACTGGCAAGCAACCAAGTCATGGTAGTGGACAAGACAAATCGAGTCCTAGACCAACCTCGTCATACCATGCAAGCAACCGAAGAACCTGAAAAACCAAACAACTATCTAAAGATGAACTCTCAAGCCCGGATTCATCAAATGATCTCAAACAAAGAACAAGCAAAAATTGAAGCAGCAGTCGAAACAGAAGAAGTCGAAGTAGATGAAACCAATTCAAGCAAAAAAGTGAGGATTGGGTCAGGACTCGAGGAGTCCTTCAAGGAGAGATTAGTATCCCTGCTCCGGGGGTATAAAGATGTTTTTTCCTGGAGTCCAAGGGACATGCCAGGACTACATGAGTCCATAGCAATGCACAGCTTGGATGTCAACCCCAACAGAAAACCAGTAAAACAGAAGAGAAGAAACTTTGCTCCGGAGAGGCAGAGAGCCATTGACCAAGAAGTAGAAAAGCTACTCAAAGCAGGAATCATCAAAGAAATCAAATATCCGGAGTGGCTAGCTAATGTGGTCATGGTTAAGAAGTCCAACGGCAAATGGAGAATGTGTGTGGACTACACTGACCTAAATGATGCATGCCCGAAGGACCCGTATCCTCTTCCAAACATTGATCAACTGATAGATGCCACCTCAGGACATGTAATGCTAAGTTTCATGGATGCTTTCTCCGGATACAACCAGATAAAGATGAACCCGAAGGACATCCCTAAGACAGCATTCATAACTCACAGAGCAGTATACGCTTATGTGATGCTACCCTTCGGCCTTACCAGCGCAGGATCCACTTACCAAAGAGCCATGAACAAGATATTCAAGTCCCAGATTGGGAGAAACTTGGAATGCTATGTCGATGACATGATTTCTAAATTAACAACTATACCAGGGCACGTGGAAGATCTGAAGGAGTGCTTTGAAAATCTGAGGAAGAACCAACTCAAGCTAAACCCGGAGAAATGCACCTTCGGAGTAGGAGCAGGAAAGTTCCTAGGATTCATGATCAGCAACAGAGGTATAGAAGCCAATCCGGAGAAAATAAAAGCAATCCAGGAGATGAGAGCTCCCAGGACCCAAAAAGATGTGCAGAAACTAGCAGGATCACTAGCAGCACTCAGGAGATTTGTCTCAAGACTAGCAGAGAGGTGCTTACCTTTCTTTGATTTACTCAAAGAAGCAACCAACAAGAAAGAGGTAAACTGGAACCCAGAGTGCCAGAAAGCATTCGAGGAAATCAAATCCTACCTCTCTCACCCACCAGTCCTAACCAAAGCTGAGCCAGAAGAGCCTCTCTACTTATACTTGTCAGCAGGAGCACAAGCCGTAGGAGCTGCCCTAATCAGGGAAGAGAATGGAACACAGCAACCAGTCTACTATGTAAGCCAGGTCTTAAAAGATGCAGAAACAAGATACCCAAGATTGGAAAAGTTTGCTTTTGCTTTGGTTACAACATCAAGGAAACTCAGACACTACTTCCAAGGGAGGGAGATCAGAGTAGTGACAAATCAACCACTAAGGAAAATACTCCACAAGCCAGATATCTCGGGAAGACTCGTTAATTGGGCTGTGGAATTGAGCCAGTTCAACCTAAGCTTCATTCCCAGGACTGCAATCAAAGCTCAAGCTCTTGCAGATTTCATAATCGAATGCAACTTCCCGGAAGAAGACCAAGAGACAATGGACACGGATCAGGAGCCAAAAAAGGAAATTAGTCTGGAAGCCTGGACCTTAAAGGTAGATGGTTCTTCAACAACCGAGAGGTCAGGAGCCGGACTCATACTCAGGAGCCCAGAAGGATTTAAGATTCAGACAGCTATATCCTTCAGCTTCCCAGCAACAAACAACCAAGCAGAATATGAGGCGTTGATCGCAGGACTAAAGCTCTCCCGGACTCTAAGGGTCCAGAACTTAAAAATCTACAGCGACTCCCAGATAGTGGTCAAGCAAACAAACGGAGAATACATAGCGAAGGACCCTACTCTGGCGAAGTACCAAGCGCTGGTACAGAGCTACTTAGCCTCAATCCCAAACCACCAAGTCCTCCAGATATGCCGAGAAGAAAATGAAGAAGCGGATATCCTATCCAAATTAGTCCGGAATTTATCAGATCTGGACTGCTCAGTCTACTTCGAAGAACTCCACAGACCATCAATTGACTCCGGAGAGGTCTTGGAAATAGAAAGCACCCAAAATTGGATGACTCCATTCATAAACTATTTGGACAAAGGGGAGCTCCCAGAAGATAAAGGAAAAGCTCAAAGATTGAAAGCAAAAGCAGCCAAGTTCTTCCTCGAAGAAGGAGTACTCTACCGCAGGACCTTCTCATCTCCAATCCTGAAGTGCATCGGCCCAGAAGAAGCAAAGTACTGCTTGACAGAAGTACATGAAGGAATATGCGGAGACCACATGTCTGCCAAAGCCCTAGCTCATAAGATTGTAAGACAAGGTTACTACTGGCCAACAATTCATCAGGATGCAATAGAATTCGTCAAGAAGTGCAAGGAGTGCCAGCTCTTCAGCAATGTGTCTCGGATAAGCCCAGTCCTACCATCCTCAGTCCTGTCACCTATCCCCTTCGCTGTTTGGGGTATTGATATCATGGGACCCTTCCCTCGAGCAAAAGGAGACCTCAGGTACCTACTAGTCACTATTGATTACATGACAAAATGGGTTGAAGCAAAAGCAATGAGGACAATCAATCAGCAAGACTGCATAAAGTTTATGGACAATATTTTGATGAGATTCGGGATACCACGAGTCCTAGTATCAGACAATGGGCCCCAATTCATCGGATCAGAGTTCGAGTCTTACCTCCAAGAGCGCGGGATCAAGCACAAAAAATCATCAGTGGCATATCCCCAAGGAAATGGCCAAGTAGAAGTAACCAACAGAATCCTACTCCGAGGTATCGAGAAAAGACTCAAAGAAAGCAAAAGCAAGTGGCCAGAAGAACTACAAAGCGTACTTTGGTCCTACAGGACAAGCCCAAGGACAAGCACGGGAGAAACTCCATTCAAACTAGCTTATGGAACAGAAGCAATGCTGCCCATTGAAGTGGGCTCTCCTTCCCACAGAGCAATACACTTCGAAGAAGAAGCAAATGAAGAAGGACTCAAAACAAACATGGAACTAATTGATGAGGTCCGGGACCAAGCTGTGGAAAGAATGGAGAAATACAAGGAGAAAACAAGAGAGCATTTCAGTAAGAAGTCAAGAGTCAAAAACTTCCAAGTTGGAGACCTAGTCCTTCGAGACACTGAAGCATCAGACCCCACAAACACTGGAAAGTTAATGCCCAAATGGGAAGGACCATACAAGATCAAAGAAGTCCTCAGGCCAGGAACCTACAAGCTCTTGAACATGGATGCCTCAGAAGTCCCAAACACTTGGTATGGACTAAGGCTAAGGAAATTCTATCAGTAGTAAAGCAAACAAAGCAACCAAAACACTTGTAGACAATATTGGCAAGCAACCAAAATGTTTCTCATTCTATATTGTATGAATGATCAATGAAAAGCTTTCTCTTTAACTTGCATATTTTTAGAAATCTACCACTAGTCCGGACGAGCCATTAGTCAGGACTAGAGCAACCAAATTTTACTTAGAGTTAATTTTCTAACTAAAAGCAACCACTAGTCCGGACAAGCCATTAGTCAGGACTAGAGCATCCAACTTTTACTTAGAGTTAATTTTCTAACTAAAAGCATCCACTAGTCCGGACAACCTATCAGTCAGGACTAGAGCAACCAACTTTTACTTAGAATTAATTTTCTAACTAAAAGCAACCACTAGTCCGGACAAGCCATTAATCAGGACTAGAGCATCCAAATTTTACTTAGAGTTAATTTTCTAACTAAAAGCAACCACTAGTCCGGACAAGCCATTAGTCAGGACTAGAGCATCCAACTTTTACTTAGAATTAATTTTCTAACTAAAAGCATCCACTAGTCCGGACAACCTATCAGTCAGGACTAGAGCAACCAACTTTTACTTAGAATTAATTTTCTAATTAAAAGCAACCACTAGTCCGGACAAGCCATTAGTCAGGACTAGAGCATCCAAATTTTACTTAGAGTTAATTTTCTAACTAAAAGCAACCACTAGTCCGGACAAGCCATTAGTCAGGACTAGAGCATCCAACTTTTACTTAGAATTAATTTTCTAACTAAAAGCATCCACTAGTCCGGACAACCTATCAGTCAGGACTAGAGCATCCAACTTTTACTTAGAATTAATTTTCTAACTAAAAGCATCCACTAGTCCGGACAACCTATCAGTCAGGACTAGAGCAACCAACTTTTACTTAGAATTAATTTTCTAACTAAAAGCAACCACTAGTCCGGACAACCTATCAGTCAGGACTAGAGCAATCAACTTTTACTTAGAACCAATTTTCTAACTAAAAGCAGCCACTAGTCCGGACAAAAGGATTAGTCAGGACTAACTAGCAAAATTATACTTGGAAAAATATTCTAAGGCAAAAACAAACTACAGAAACAGACTAAAACAACAGCAAGGAAAACATTCATTACAAATTCACCGGCCTCAAACGAGCCCGGAACAAAGTGCAAAAAATATTACAAGAACCAAACATTATCAAGTCTTAAATCAGTAGCAATTTTACAAATCAAATATAGATCAGGACTCCGGAGCATTAGGAGGCAGGAAACTGGGGCAAGGGCCATCGAACGGCTCCGGTTCACCTAGTCCAAGCTCAATATCTTCCTTGGCTTTGATAAAATCAGAGACGAAACTATCCCAATCAGCCTCCGGATTCGTCTTGATATGCTTTTCAGCAATCAACCAGCAGCGAGCTATCTCCGGAGCACCAGCATTGGCAAGGGCTCTATCGTACTCCTCGGACCTTTTAAATTCAGCAACAACTTCAGACTCCGGACGCACAGTGGACATCTGCTTCCAGAGCTCAGCTAACTCTGACTTTAATTCGGAAGCCTCCTTTTCAGCATTTTCCGCCCGGATTGTTACCTCATTCAGGTGCTTATTCAGTCCGGAGAGGGAATTATCTTTCACAATTATCTGGTCCCGGAGCTGACTAATCTCCGAGTCCTTATCAGTAATGGTACTCCGGGAGATTTTAAGTTCATTGTAGGTCAGAGAAGCTGATCCGGCCATATAACCGCCAAGCTGCAAAAAATGGAAAAACTCAGAAAAATATTCTAAGGCAAATCAAGGCAAGAAACAAGAACAGAAAGAAAATACCTGACCCCAGAGCCGGGAACACTCCTTCATTGTGGCATCGAATCCGGACTCATTCATCTTACTCCACTGAAGTTGAGTCGGAATCCCAGCCATGAAGCGAGCCACCTTCTCCTCCAGCCCCGGACCATCTTCATCCGGACTATCAACATCAACTGCTTTCCCTTTGACAGCCCCGGACCCAGAGCCAACTTCATAGTTTTCAGCCCTAGGAGGTTTCGAACCAAGAGTCCGGAGCCTCTTCCTCCTCCGCCCAGAATCAGCACCCGGAACCTCCCCAATAGGACCTAGATCCTCAAGATTGTCAAACTCATTACCCATATCCAACTCAACATTATGCTCCGGAGTGGATTGGGTAACATGAACTTCAGGCTCCGGATTGGGGACGGCATTGCTCTGTGATCCCTCCTCGGCCGAGGCGTTCGATCCGGAGCCACCAGTAGCATTCTTCTTTGGCAACTTGAACGCCTTGCCCAGACCTTTCAGAGCATCACTGTAAGCGGAGGACGACATGTCCGGATTATAATGTGGCAAACCTGCAGGAAACAAACAAAAAACACAAGTCAAAAACAAGAAGCAAAAACAAAGGGGAGCAGATAAGAAACATCTAAAAGGTCCGGACAAGAAAGAAAACTACTTACAGCCCAGCCTATGCAGAGTTCTATGATTCATAAAGGTGTCTCGGGTCATCTGGAAACCCAGACATTCGCAGAATGCAAAAATTAACCGGAGAGCGTCACCCCGGAGCACATCCCTGCGGAAGCGAGTCCGGACTCCTTCCGAAGCTATATGGGGTAGATAGTGCAAGTCTAAACCCCGGAGCATGATCAACTCCCCATTCCAAAACTTCAGCGAAGATTGCTGAATAACGGGCCTATAAGAGCCACCGTATCCACACTCCGGAGCCCGGAACCGAAGCTCGTATAACGGGAACTGGCTAGACCGGACTAAATGAAAGATGTGATGCCACAGCTTGAACGTGGGCTGAACTTTAAATTGATTGCAAGTGGCAATGAACCAAGTCATCCACTTTATTCCATTAGGCGTTATCTGTATTGGAGAAATCTTGTACACATATTTGCACAAATGTTTTAGAAACAAATGTCAGTGCGGATTCCATCCAGACCGGAGATGCTCCAACCACACGGGAACGAAGCCATCAGCCGGCCTATGATGAGCCCTCTCGTCCGGAGTCGGCCACCTCCACTCGATCCGGCGATCCAACTGAAAAGCAGCCCGGACCGTCGAATCCTGGGCTTCATTATCTAGCCCAGAATACTCATCCTTCAACTCATAGTGCTCCTTAGCCACTATGTTGTTCGCAAACTTCCTATCAAAAGCTTCCCTATCATAGGGCCCCGGGCCAGTATTCTCCTGCCTAGCATATCCGGACCTAATGCTCCTAAAATAAAAACTGTTTTCTATCTCCTCGCTCTTAGTAACAAAATAACCAAGATTCTCCACCCACAAACCCTCCGGACTACAGGGTACCTTTCTTGAAGAAATTTTAGCAACTGTAAGCTTCGTTATTGCCTCAGAATCCGAAGTGGAAGCCCTCTTCCCCATCTCAACCCGTTCAGAATCAGCAGAAGACTCAGAACCCGAACTAGATGGCCCCGGATAACAAGTTATGAAGGCCTTGGCAAGAACTTTAGTCCGGACCATAAACCTAAAACAAGTTACAAAGGTTAGTCTATAACTCCTACAGTTTATTTATCTTTGAAGCTACATGGTCCGGACTACCCTATGATTCAATTTTATTACAAGCCAAAATCAGAAAGTCCGGAGACCCACCAAAATATAGAACTAAACGTCCTCTCCAGACTGGAAACCCCCGAACCCAAACAAACAACCCTAGCCTGTTACTACGAACTTAGATATCAAAACAACTCAAAAACAACAACCAGTTACAAATTCAAAACCTAGCTTATTAGTCCGGACAAAGTACCCAAGTCCGGACCACTAACAGAAAACCATAATTCCAGAAACACTATCATTACAGGATCAAACACCAAAATATAGACAAAAACATATATATACACATATATATACAGATATACAAGACAATTAAAAGAAGAACTAAACACAACATCATACAAAAACTATAGCAGAAACACAAAACCCAATCGAACAGCAAACTAAAATAAAGAAAAGAAGAGGAAGAAACTTACAAATGAAGAGATTACGGAGAAATTGGGGAAGACCGGACAACGGCGGCGCACCAGCAAGAAATCCCGACGGAAAGAATTCAGAGAAAAGAGAGAAAATTGAGAAGAGAAGATGCAGAAGAGTAAAAACTAAAGAAAGAGGGCAGCCCCTCCTTTTATAGAGCCAGTGAAAAAACTAAACAGCCACACAACGTGGCAAGATCCTAGCCGCTCATCACGAGCGGTCATTATTGGAGAGTCATTATTACAGCACGTCTTTTGAAAAAGACAACTGTAACAATTCAAATAATTGGGGGGAAATTCCCCAAAACCGTTTCAACTTCCAGGTCCGGACTATGCAACTCAAGTTAATCCGGACTGGGGGCAAGAAAAGCTTAACTCCTGCTAAGGACAACCACCTTAGTCCTGATTCGCCGAACTCAACAAACTCCGGACTGGGGGCAACAAAAAGCTCAACTCCTGCTAAGGACAACCACCTTAGTCCTGATTCGCCGAACTCAACGAACTCCGGACTGGGGGCAAGGAAAAGCTCAACTCCTGCTAAGGACAACCACCTTAGTCCTGATTCCCCGAACTCAACGAACTCCGGACTGGGGGCAAGAAAAAGCTCAACTCCTGCTAAGGACAACCACCTTGGTCCTGATTCCCCGAACTCAACGAACCCCGGACTGGGGACAAGGAAAACCTCAACTCCTGCTAAGGACAACCACCTTAGTCCTGATTTGCCGAACTCAACGAACCCCGGAATGGGGGCAAAGAAAAGCTTAACTCCTGCTAAGGACAACCACCTTAGTCCTGATTCGCCGAAGTCAACGAACTCCGGACTGGGGGCAAGAAAAAGCTCAACTCCTGCTAAGGACAACCACCTTAGTCCTGATTCGCCGAACTCAACGAACTCCGGACTGGGGGCAAGGAAAAGCTCAACTCCTGCTAAGGACAACCACCTTAGTCCTGATTCCCCGAACTCAACGAACTCCGGACTGGGGGCAAGAAAAAGCTCAACTCCTGCTAAGGACAACCACCTTGGTCCTGATTCCCCGAACTCAACGAACCCCGGACTGGGGGCAAGGAAAACCTCAACTCCTGCTAAGGACAACCACCTTAGTCCTGATTCGCCGAACTCAACGAACCCCGGAATCGGGGCAAAGAAAAGCTTAACTCCTGCTAAGGACAACCGCCTTAGTCTTGATTCGCCGAACTCAACGAACTCCGGACTGGGGGCAACAAAAAGCTCAACTCCTGCTAAGGACAACCACCTTAGTCCTGATTCGCCGAACTCAACGAACTCCGGACTGGGGGCAAGGAAAAGCTCAACTCCTGCTAAGGACAACCACCTTAGTCCTGATTCGCCGAACTCAACGAACTCCGGACTGGGGGGCAAGAAAAGCTCAACTCCTTCCAACAAAACAATAAGAAACTCATGTTCTAAAACAAACCCAAAAACACTCCCCCATCCAGAAAATCTGCATAAGGGAGTGGGGGGCACATGATAGTACATACAGCTCCTGTTAGGCCTACTCTAAGCTCCTAACCATACAGCTCCTGGGAGGCCTACTCCTAAGCTCCTAACTCCATACAGCTCCTGTGAGGCCTACTCCTAAGCTCCTAACTCCATACAGCTCCTGTGAGGCCTACTCCTAAGCTCCTAACTCCATACAGCTCCTGGGATACCTACTCCTAGGCTCATAACTCCACGCAGCTCCTGGAAGGAGTAGTCCCGCACACTATCGATCCTGACCAGCTCAGTCCCGCAAGCGGAACCTTGATAAACCCCAACACGTGAGACGTTGGCCCAAGCACGTGATGGGGACAACTGTCACACATCAATCATGGGAATAATCAGGGCACGTGTCAGAGGATCCTCAGAACATTCCTCGACCAGTCCCGCGCTGACACGTGTAAAGCATCCACTCCAGCCAGGTGCCCTCCGCTCCCAGAATTAATGGTAACGATTCAAAGGTACCAACCTCAAAACCCTACCCTTGAGCTATAAATAGCCCAAGAAGGTGAGGTTTTGGGGTTAATCACTCTCTCACACTCATATACACACACAGCAACCTTACATTCATATTCATCTTCATCTTCCCAAAATGCTAGTTCTTACTCTCACGCCGGAGGCGCCGCGGGACTCCAACCCCCCTTCCGGTGTTGTTTTGTAGGAACCCAACCACAGCTACACTTCTACAGCGGAGAAGGATCCAGGACGCCGTCGAAGGAGCAGCCCCGCCACCAGGAGTTATCACTACTAATCAAGATTTAAAAATGTAGGACGTCATGTAATTGAATTTTTCTTGATCCCTCTTTTCTTCAAAGCATGAAATCTTAAGGGGCCGTTTATTTCAACTGTTTTCCAAAAAAAAAATGGAAAAACAAAAAACATGTTTAAATACAAAATTTTCAAAACCAAAAACTGGAAAAATAGAAAACAAGATTTTTCAAATTATAAAAAATGTGGAAAAAACATTTTGATGTTGGGTCGTGAGCAAGCCGTAACTCCATGTTAGAATGATATTTTCTGCTTTAGGCCAGGCTCGCACGAATTTGTTATTGGGCATATCCTAAAAGGTCTCATATTAATGGAGTTAATTGGATTCTCTATATATACAAGAGATTTATCATTATTCTCCTCGATGTGGTCCTTGAGTTGACACTACCCAATAATCCTCCTCTCAAACCAAGAATCACATAACTCGTGTTCTTATCCCGCGATAAATCTGTATACATCTCGCACCGCCATGATTCACGTAGAGGAACCTGCCGCTTGAACACCATCAAGATGACTTTCGACACAAGAAACCCGGTAGATCTCCAATCGCCACTGAGGGGAACCTCCTATATCGCACAACCACAACCCATTACCCCCACATAGCCCAGCTCAAACCTTTGGCTCCGATACCTGGGCTGCGAGCAAACCTTAACTCCACACTAATATAATATTGTCCGCTTTGAGCCGAGTCCCTAAAGATTTATTTTTGGGCATATCTCAAAAAGTCTCGTACTAATGGAGTTAATTGGCTGCTCTATATAAAAGAGAATTTATCATTATTTTTCTCGATGTGGTACTTGGGTTGGCACTACCCAACTAAACCGATATTACGAATATTTCCGAGAAAAACACACTTCCACGATAATACAACAAAATAAAAAATTGGCCATATAAAACTTTTTGTAAACTAAATATTTTAGTAGTAATATTTGGTGATCTTATATCTTTGTTTGACTTACTAATAATTTTTCATTTCACATTTTTTTGTCATACTCATTGTATTTTACATTTTATTCGTGCGAAATACAGATTGATTAGTTAAAAGTAAACTGACGCTTGGATGTACACTACCAAATAAAAATTGAAGTGAAAATAGAGTTCATAGAGAGTAGATATTAATTCGTGTTAGTTGAGATTTAATTACATAAAATTTTAAAAATACTTAAATAAAATTTTAAAAAAGAGTTGTATAATTTTCTACTGAGTATCAAAATTTCGTACTTCTGTGTTTTAAAAAAACATGATTTCGTTTATTAGTGTAGACAGTTGATGACGAGTGCGAAGCACGAACCTGAGATAAAAATTATCGAATTATTATTTATTTAGAAATTGAATTCATAATCCGGGAGAAATATTAATTGAAATTAATATATTAACATCAAACATTAAAGGGGGGTTTTAAAAATACCCAAGTTTTACATTTTTTTTTGCAAAATTACTATCACTTCTAAAAATATTTATAAAAATACGTTGTAAATAATTTAATTAATATTATTGATAAAAATAAATTTTCAAATGAAAAGTAAATAGATGTTATGATACTTAATGGGCCACATATTTTTCGTAAAAGTCCGGCCCGGCCCGATCCGGTAAAAGCCCGTATTTAAGCCCGGATTTAAGCCCGATCCGGATTTAGGCCCGATCCGGTCAAAAGCCGGCTAGATCCGGATAAAGTGTCGGTCCAACCCGATCCGACCTTATAAAGCCCGAATTTTATGAAGATTTTTAATAAATATTCGAATAAAAATTTGAAAAAATTATGTCTTATCCAAATTTATTTTATAATTAAATATAATTTTGAATAAAAGTTCTAAAGTTCTAATATATTTCGATTCAAAGTCATAAATTGATTATATTAATATTGAATTACCGAGATGTAAATTATAAATTCTAAACTAATATACGGTATAACACGAAGAAATTGTTCCAAATTATAATCAAGAGTATGTATGTAAAAATAGAAGACTAACCTTGCAAATACAATCTAAAAATGCAAAAATATATTTATTATTACTAAAAAAATTAATATTATTAATATTAAAATTATAAAAAAAATCTGGTGGCCCGGCCCGATCCGCGGGCCCAAACGGTCCGGCTCGGTCCCGATCTGGCTCGGTTTTTAAAAAAAGCCTGGCTCGGTCCGGTTTTAAAAAATCCGGATTTTCCAAAGCCCGACCCAATCTTTGTGCATCTCTAAACTAGATATGTTGGATGTGGCTGAAGCTAGGGTATCTTTTCTCAAGAAGGTGGTGAATGCAAACTTGTTACATAAAGGTGTTGAAGGGGATGAGGAGGCACTTTGTAGTGTTCAACGTTTCTTGTATAATCAAGGATGGTGGAAAAAGGCTAATAATTTATCTTTGAAGGACATGGTTTACTATTACGGGGAGGAGTATGAAAAATATTTGGTTAAGTCTGAGGAAGACCTCATAGACTTTATTATGCAGATGCGTCACTTGGTGCATCCTAATATTTTATCCATGGTTCATAATAAGGACAAAGAAGGTATTCGCATGGCCTTGAATCTCATTCATTATGGCTCGCCTAACTATTCTAAAGAGTTAGGTACGATGAAGTCGGATGCATTTGATGGAGGAGACTTCAAGAAGAAATCAGCGAGAAAGAATATAAAATGGGTGCAATCTGAAGAGATTAACTTTAGGCTTATTAACCTTCTGTCCCTTCAAGTATATGGGTTTATACCCATAAATCCCTGAACTCTACGAGCGTATCCTTTGGCCCCCAAGGTATGTATTTTCATACCCTTTAGCCCTTTTTACCGTGACAGTAAAAAATCGGAGTGGCAAAAAAGATATTTGACCTCCGAGAGGGTAAGAAGGTACCCCATACTATACTTTAAGGGCTAACTCTTAAAGCAGAAAAATCAAGTTTAATTTAATGGCATGATATGTTCAAAGCCGCTCTTTCTAGAATTAGAAGTATCTATGTTAAATATGCAATCGTCAAAAAGTTAAACAATAAAAGTTACCTGAATACATGAAATTGGTTAGAACGTGGAATTCAAATGAAGAATAAAAGTAGTACCGCAAATGAATCCAAAGTAGCAACAACAAAAGAGAATAACCCATCATCAACCTATCCCGGATCGAATCATAGCTCTGATACCATGATAAAGTATGGAAAGAAAGATATAAAAGTAAGGTTTTATTATAATAAGACTTGTTCTACATTACAATAGAAGAGAGGCTTATATAATCAACAATCAAATATAATAAAGGAAAATATTCTAATAAGGAAACTATTATTATAATGAAACTATCCAATTCATTATATATGTTAACACATTTCATCTGTATATGATTTTGTTTAAACTGGTAATTAAGTGTCACGGAAATCTCTGCTTTCACTTCGTGCTCGGTCGTGGATGTTTCGGAGTTCACACACTACAAGAAAATCAAGTTTTGATAACATAATTTTTTGTTGGCATGTTAAGGAAATCCGTTGGTACAACAATGTGCCAACGGAATTATCAGAAAAATGATTCGTTGGAGCAAACGTCGTTGAGAAGTAGCTGCTTAACCAAATTTATTTTTTGTTGTAAACTTAACAACAGAATAGCAAGCGACTAATATCGAAGTTCTTATTTTTCGAATAACCAGGAAACCATGAACCGGGTAACATGATATTTCGTTTGTATTATTAGAAACCATTTGCCAACGAAATTTCCACCGTTTAATTTAGTAACAAATTGCCAACAAATTATTGCTTAAAATTGGTGTAACTCTAGCAACACTTTACCAACGGATGCACTACTAATAATAAAACTCTAACAACAGTTCAGATATTAATAACGGAATGTAAATATGTATATCTGTAATCGTATTAAATATTTGACAAAAAGTAGCCAAAAAGTATAAGAATATTTTTTGATCGATTGCATTTTCATAAGTAACCATCATCATAGAAGATGGAAAAAGGAGAACAAATGAAAAAAGACACTTAAACATTCTCCAAAAGTCTCATAAAAATCTAACATCTTCGAACTAGTACAAAACCATTACAAGATTTTCCCGGCAAAGGATGAGGGGCAAGACACACTCTTAAACTAATAGCGGATACTTTGTTATAAACCAACTCCATTTATCCTTATTCTTCTTGTCACTCCCTCCAAATGTGTGACGACCTCTAATAATGTTGAGGCGATATTATCATGTTCATGTCTGCATGAACAATCGGATAGTCACAGGGGATAAATCATCTCTGGATCGTGGAACAAATCAATAATTTAAAAAACCTATACAAGTAATAGACAAAACACACGATTAGAAAGAACAAATAGACAAAACACAAAAACATTATCAACTATATATCGGATGAAAAAGAGGAACAATGACATCAGCTATTGCATAATTTTGAAAATTCTAAACCTCGGCAGCAAATCTAGAGGAAGAAGCAAGCAAGCAGTACAATGGTAAAAAAAATACCAACACCACATCTCAAGTCGTTTAATTAAACAAAATAGTTTTTTATTTTTTAGCTAGCCTGCCTCAAAATTTATAGCAACTAAATTCCATTTTTTAGGCCTATAACAACTCATATCATTCATTCGGGGAAAAAATATATAAAAAACCACATGACTATGAAATGTACATAATTTATGAGAAAACAATTATCAAGTATTAGGTGTCATAATTTATCAGTCAAATTTTTAAACTCTAGTCCGCTTAAAGAGATACAAGATTTACCCCCTGAAAACTCTAAGTTCTAATAACTCTAAATTAGTGCTATAGATATTGAGTACAAATCATCTCATATGACAATAAACATATAAAGAAAACATGTATGTGTACATATGCATCATATCATATTTTTCCAGTAGGTAAAAGATCTCCTAAAATTTCAAAGATTAATTTGAATTTTTAATTATTGATGCATGCATTGACTAGTAATCAAGGCCACTTGCGACATTGAACTAAAATGACATAATAAGTGATCTCAAACTACATACCAGATCGAATATGCAAAGTACGAAACAACACAGTGGTGTTTTTACAAATTGTAGCGTATGTACATCATAATTTTATAATCAACACCCTAATAGAATCACAAGAAGCATACCTTGTCCAGAAGTCCAACAAAGGAAGAGATGTGCAAAATCACCAGCCGTCGCAGCTTGCATCCCGCTACATCTCAATTCAAAAATAAGATTTATTTAAAAAATTAGGCTTCACTATCTACCCTCAATTTAAAATTAAATCGAACTCACTACTTACCCACTTAATAATCGGGCACATTATTTATCAAATTGATCTTACCCACATACCAATTGAGCTTTCAAGCTTTAGATATTAAGGATTTGATAAGATTGTATGTTAGGCCCTTAATAAACTATATAGGGGGTGAATACAGTTAATACAATCAATTCGACAAAGCTTCAACATAATCAACAGTTTTTATATTAACAGATAAAGATTGATTACACACATACTCTCTCGAAAGGATGAATAATTATCCTTGAGAGCTGCTAGGTTATGCGAAAGATATAACAATGTTCGCAATGCTTATAGCATGAACCTAATATGTGCTTTATATAGAGCACAGCTACACAATGTATAAGGAATCCTATTATGTCAACAAGGAAACCTAATACAATGCTTCTGAGATAAAATCCTTCACCTCCTTGAGTTCCTGTTTCCATTTCCTTATCGAAGATCAACTGATGTGATAAATACTGATAATACAATTATCTTTGAGAGCTGCTAGGTTATGCGAAAGATATAACAATGTTCACAATGCTTATAGCATGAACCTAATATGTGCTTTATATAGAGCACAACTACACAATGTATAAGGAATCCTATTATGTCAACAAGGAAACCTAATACAATGCTTCTGAGATAAAATCCTTCACCGCCTTGAGTTCCTGTTTCCATTTCCTTATCGAAGATCAACTGATGTGATAAATACTGATTACATCATCCGTTGACATCATCATCCGTCGATATCATCATCCGTTAATATCATCATTCGTTGATATCATCATCCTTTTATATAAGTTCTGATGTAAACTTCTGATAGTTTCTGCTTGATATCATTAATTGCTCCTAACAATCCCCCTCAACTTGTTCATTATGGAAATATGGACAAGTTCCAATTGATGATATCAAAACTATCTAAATGCAGGAATCAAATATGCATATTCAATCTTGCTTTAGTGAATATCAGATTTTACTCTTCATTCTGAACTACTTTTTTAACTTGAGCAATGTCAGAGGTTAATTTCAGTTTATCAGCCCAGTAAGCTCCATAAATCTTTCTTCTTTGGTGAGCTTGGTTGATTTCTTCCATTTCACATTTTTCTTTCGTATCATAAGCTTGAACTACTGTATAGATTGGATCTATCAGTATTTGAGATTTAGTTTCCCTGGATACTGATTTCTTCTTTACAACAGCTTTGGCTTTAGACTTTGAAATCTTTGACTTCTCTCATATCTTCTCTTTTACTTTAAGCTTCTTGTCAGCAGTTACAATAACTTATGATCTGAGAAATTTTTTATCTTGTGCCTGACTGATTTCCCTTATAACTACACCTCTGGTTGGTTTGTTATAAGGATCGTCTTCATAAAGTACTTGAGAAATAACAGCAATATCAGCATTTGTTGTCTTCATGAAATTCTTGAAGTCTTCCTCCATTTGCCTCAGCTATTCAAGATCAACTCCAGGATTTTCTCTTACAAAGATTATTCTACCCACCTCAGAGTCAAATAATTGAATCTTTGGATCCTTGTAGAATAGAGTTGTCTTTCTTCCTTTTACTTTCAGAGTTTGAAGATATTGACTTTCTTCAGCACCAACTTCTATCTCCAGAATACCTTGGTCTTCATTAGCAGCAGTTGTGACTTGTAAAGATTGTTTAATATTTGTAGTCACAGTCAATTCTTCTACTCTTCTTTCATCCCTCTTACTCTCTCCACCTTGTCTAGATTGAAATATAGTTATTTTTTTTTTATGAACCACTAACTCCAACTAGATCTTCACATCTTCTCCTTTCACTATCCTTCTGTTCCTCCTTATAACCTCCATCAGGATTTTCATCATCAGTATTTGTCAATTTCAGCTGTTTGCATTTAGATTTAAGTTGATCAGACATTTGAGCTTGTTTGGCTTCCAATCTAGCTTGACTGGCTTCAATTGCAGTTCGCCTGACAACTATTGGTGCAATTTATTTCTAAATTTCCTGATGAGTAGCCAGCCTTGAAGCAATCAATGATTCTTTGATCTGATTGATTTGAGTAGTAGTAACTTCTTGAGCTGTATGTAAAGATCTGACAACTAAAGTTGATGCTTTCAGATGATTCAGCGTATCAGGATTCTTAATCTTTTGTTCTGCTGTTTCCAGATGCGCAACAGTTTTTGTTCTAGAAATAGGATATGTATCAAAATAATCATTGTCCTTTTTAGCATCTAACTTTTTCATTTTCAGTTGTCTCACATGCATAGGCATATCTTCAGGGAAGAAAAGATCATCATCGGGATCTATAATAGCATTAGAAATATTAGCTTCTTCACCATCATTAGATTCTTCAACAACAACTGGATTTTGCACTAATTATTGAACTTCATCACCAGCTTCAGCATGTAGAATAGAATTAGAAATCGGTGCAGTATATGAACCAGCAGCTTTCGAAGTTTCCACACCTTCAGCAGTTAACTCCACATCTTTAAGCATTGTAGATAAATGAATTGGAGATTTGAGATTAACTTCCAGGACTTCAGTTCCTGTAGAATGTTGTGGGGATTCTAAAATTGATGAAACTTTATGAATGGACTGTTGTGCTACTACATCTTCAGCAACAAAAAGGATTATCTCATGTGGTGGAATAGTAGAATGTATGGACTGCAAGAAAGTATCAGTACTTAGACTTGCAGGGAGATCAATAGCATTTGGTACATCAGAGTTTACTTGAGGTTCAATAGACTGTTGTTCAGCATCAGTTTCTTTAGTACTCTGTCTGCAAACATATATCAAATAACACGTAATCTCTCTATTCTTTTAAAGTAGTTTCACTACTCCTCACACCACACATCTCATGATTTTTAATAGTCAAGGCTTCCTCACAAGGATTACTAAATCCTATCTCTCATCTACCTCTCCTTTTTCTAGGAAGGATCCTGCCTCTCTTTAATTCTGTTTTTCTCTCAATCTTTTCACACATCTCACAGAAAAAGCTTAGAAAGATTGTCCTACAGAAATAAGAGGTGGTTAAAGAAGGGTGATATGTGGTCATACTACTAGAGGTAGTCTTTAAATAAGGTCTAGAAGTAATCATACCAACAGGATTTATGTCATGACAAATAAATACTGAAAAGACTAAATCAGTATTTAAATTAAATGCTGATAAAGTAATAACAGTATTTATACCTTGTGAATCTGAAGATCACAATTAAGCTCACAGTTAACATTGTGGTTATGACAGTTGTTGTTCATCAATAATGGGAACCTCTATTTGAATCGGAGAGGATTTGATCAGGTTATTGTCATGTACCTGAAAGATGTGTGTCCTAAATCCAATCATGGATGATGAGTTAGTAAATACTTTGTTCAATTTCATTCAAGTTTTATTTATAATAATAAAATAGTTATATATTTTATTACGGGCTTTATCTATTTAAAGTGTATAAATTAGATGTTCCATAGTTTAGAGTAAAGATTTTAGAATTATGATGAGATTATAATAATGAGATTTAAAAGATGACAACTCTAAACTTAAATTAGAATAATTAATTGGTAGTTAGTTAATCCGCAAAGATCGGTACAAACTATGCTTGTTTCATTGTGAAGGATGTCTTTTCTCATAGGCATTTGTGTGGTGACATTATAGCTAGTATGTAGGTGCTTATTAGGAATAAGTTCACTGAACATGACTCAAACGATTGAACAACTAATGGAGTTCACTCACATGTCAGTAGTTGTTCATATAGTGATGGTTGTACAAGTGTCCTTAAACTTGAGATCTTTATAGTCATCTTGTGTACATTGAACTATACTTTGGTTTAGTTCTTAGTCTCTAGGAACGATACATTGAGCTCTTCTAGGCATAAGGATTTGTACACGAAGTTAGTGAATGATCAACAAAGGATTTACCCCTTCCAGTGAAGGAAGAGAATGCTATATGTTGATCCATTTATGCTAGTTCAGGAATCTCTGGCCAGAGTAAATGGAATTAGAAAGGAGTTTTTAATTCACATTAATTAGAACTAAGCATGGTGAATGGGAAAGCTAATGATTAAATTAGATAGGCTTGACACGAGTTCCATGCCTTGTATTTAATCGAGACATTGCAGGGTAGAAGGAATTAATTGTACGGTAACTATTCACTGAATAGGTTCTTGGTATTCTAAGCAGTGATTTCGTATTATCCGGATAGTCGCGATATGCTGAAAAGTATCCCTCACGATCCAAAAATCAAAAGGTGTATCAAGGCAATTAAACCAACTATATGTGAAGTGATATATACTTGAGATAATAAGTGGCAACCACAGAACCCTGAAATCTACATTAGCTTTTTGTCATCATCCTTCCTATCGCGTCTGTTGAAAGAAGTATCTCATTCGGATAACAAGATTGTATGTACAATATGTTACCCAGCGGATAACTTTGCTCCTACAATTTTATTGTGAACCCTTTAAATTTAATTGTAGAAGGTTAGCAAGACCCTGCAAGTCATAGTTAAAGCTCTGATAGTACATAAAAAGATATTAAAGATAAATATGATGCTTATCCTGAGGTAAATGTATTTTTGAAAGCAAAATTATCGAGGCCTAAACTAGCAAAATGAAAAACCACACTGCCAGACACATCTAGAAAAGCAGACAAACAATCAACTAAATATAAACATGACATACTAAAAGAAATACCACGAAGAACAACCATTCTTTAAAATTTATTGTTAAGTGATAACTAATTAATGTAACAGGAAACTTCAGACCCAAGAACAGAACTAGAGAGGCGCGAGTGGTGGATACGTATAGCTGAATCTAAGACTAAAATTCTATTTGGGGATAAAATATCAATGTTAGTATCTGTTGCAGGCTTCATTTGCAGCTCGATTAAGTTAACACGAACAATGTCATCCTTAAGTGATACAAAGCACGGGCTTCCCTTTGAATCTTGTCTCTATCTTGCAGACCTCGGTTTCTCTGCACAACCAACTTTTAGGTAGAGAAGAAAGTATTAGAATTATCATAAGATAGACAAGTTCCAGTGGTATAATATTAATAGAAAAATCGAAGAAACAAAAGTATATAAAAATCACAGAGATATAGAAATTCTCACTTTCACATACAGTTACAAAACAGAAAAGAACATACATTGATAGGGTATACATTACAAACAAATAACTAAACCAGAAAGTAATACAAACAACTAATATGAAGAGTACAAAAACCTAAAGGAGAAACAAGAATCTAACAAACATAACTCAAATGAAAAATCCCTAATTAACTCAAACATATAGTTAATAGTCCTAATATCAACAAACAAATTTAATAAGAAATTTAACACAAACACAAAAAATCATATTTAAATCAAAATAAAGAACCCCCAAATCGAAATAGTTCTCAAACATGACCGCAATTTCAAGATTATAAAACAAAAAGGCCCAAAATGAGTAAAACATACCTCCAATTTGAGCTCTAATCTTCATGCATCTCTTCTTGTGCTTGAATTTTCTAGCTTCTGTAGTCCTGAACTTCAGTGATCGATCTTTAATCTTCAATCTTTAAGCTTCACAGTCATGTGTCTCTAAACTCCCCGTACTTGTGTTTATTGTTGTGTGCATCTTCTGCTGTATTTCGTGTTTTTAGTCTTTCGTTTTTATTTATTTTACCTCTTCGACTTTGACCAGCTTAAATTTAAAGTCCCGCTTCTAATTTTCGAATCCCGCCAAAAGCATGAGCCAAAAATTAGTATTCTATAGCAACCAATTTCTAAACCGTTGCAATATTCTCAAATTTTTTTACAATTCACACTCAATTGTAAGGAATTTGAAAAGAATTACAGTACATCTAACATTTTGTAAAATTTACAGAAAAAGTCAGTCTATTGCAACGGTTTTTTGACTGATTGGTTGCGGTATTCAGTCTATGGTGTAGTGAAAGATACCTTCATCTACTTTGGCATCAAACTTTTCATATTGCTCGGTTTGATTCCTTAGAATGTTGCATTTGCATTCAAAAACATGAAGAAAGTTCAGTATTGGCTTCCTATTCTTGAATAATTGATAAGGAGTCATGCATTTTGCTTGATTAACCAAAAAAATATTATGAGTGAATCATGCAGTATTGATAGCTTCAGCCCAAAAATAAGTTGGTAGATTTGATTCCTCTAGCATGGTTCTTGCAGCTTCAATTAGAGATCTATTCTTTATTTCCACCACTCCATTTTGTTATGGAGTCCTTGCTGCTGAAAACTCATGCATGATCCCATTTTTTTCACAAAACAACCTCATTGCAGAATTCTTGAACTCAGTTCCATTGTCACTCTTAATTCTTCTAAATTTGAGATCATGATGATTGTTGACTTGACGTATATGATTAATAATGATTTAACTAGCTTCATCTTTAGATTTAAGAAATTATGTCCAAGAGAACTTTGAGAAATCATCCACAATCACTAAGTAATATTTTTTCTTTGAAATTAACAACACATTGACTAGTCCAACCAAATCCATGTGCAACAGCTGTAGTGGTCCTTCAATTATAGATTCAAGCTTCCTTTTGAATGATGCTTTAATTTATTTCCCTTTTTGACAAGCATCACACAATCCATCCTTTGAGAACTGAATTAGAGGAATGCCACTTACTAGGTCTTTCCTGACTAATTCATTCATAGTCTTGAAGTTCAAATGAGACAACTTCTTGTGCCATAGCCAACTTTCATATTGACTTGCTTTTCTGAAAAGACAAGTGATAGAACCTGCATTAGATGAGTTGAAGTCAACTAGATACACATTTTCTTTTCTTACTCCAATGAGAACCACTTTGTTATTTTTCTTGCAGGTAACAACACAAGCTTCATAATTGAAAGTTACAGAGTTGCCTTTGTCACATCGTTGGCTGACACTCAAAAGATTGTGTTTGAGTCCATCCACTAGAGCAACTTCTTCAATGATGACATTCTCTTTTGAAATCAAGCCATATCCCATAGTGTACCCTTTTGTTGTCATCTCCAAAGGTAATGCTTGGGTTAGCTCTCTCCTTGAACTCAGTGAGCAGGGTAGAATCTACAGTCATGTGCCTTGAGTAACCACTATCCTTATACCGAAGATTCTTTCTGTTTCCCTGCATACATCAAAACAAAATCAAATTGATTTTGGTACCCAAGTTTTCTTGGGTCCTTCCTTGTTAGCCTTTTTCTTAGGTTTCTTAGGCTTTCCACCATCGGACTTAGGTGATTGATAATCAACTTCAGTCTTAGGGGATTGACTATGAACCCCTTGATCAATTTTAGAATTATCATGCACATTTTGATTAACATGATATGGTGTAGATTGTGCAAATATGTTATTCTAGTAAGGCATGCTAAATGGCATTTGAGGTATATTAAATGCAGCATAATAGGGATTTTGTGCAAATGGTATATTAGCAAATTGTGCATTTAAATTATGTGCAGGCATAATAGGCATGACATTCATTGGTAATGTTGGCATGTTGGGAAAAGAGGGAGGTGCAGACATGGGTGTAGGCATAACAAATTTGCAATTAACAGATAAATAATTAACACTACCACACTTCACACACGTCTTTCTAGGTACATATTTATCAGGTGTGTAGTTGTTATGTTTGTTAATTCCTACTTTCCCATTCCTGTTATTTTTCCTTTTAGAATCTATTTTAACCTCAATTTTCTCTAATCTGTCACTCAACTACTTCATTGACAGATGCCCCGCATTTACTCTCTTTATATCCTTGACTTGACTTATTTCTCCTGTAACAAAGTTCTTAGAAAATGATCCATATTTTTCATTCAGCTTAGCAAGATTGGCTTTGTAATTGGCTTCTTTTCTATCGACTTGACTTGATTCTCCTTGTCTTTCAACGGATATTCACTTTCAGCTTTCGATGGATAAGTTCCATCATTCGTTGACTCCGCATCCGTTGATAAACCATCAACCAAAACAGGGTCTAGTGTCTTCTTGTCCTTTTTCCAGGCTTCTTCACAGAAAGAGTCAATTCCTTGAACTTTGGCAATTTGGGCACTTACATCCCTTGATGATTTCCAGGACTTGATCACCTATTGCTCACGTTGAAGCTACTTTCTTAAAATTTTCTCTTTCTTTAAAGATTCAGTCAGTTCATCATTTGCAATCTTGCACTCTATTTTCAATTTCACAAACTCAATGAATTGAGTGTCTAACACAACATTTCTTTCACTTAAAAACAGATTATTATCTTTAATTCTATTATTTTATTTAGTGAGTGATTTAAGTGTAACATGCAACTGATATAATTATATGGACATATCATTTATGGTATCATTACACTCATCTTTAAAAAGGTGTGATAGGTTTGTAGTGATTACTTGATTGCTTGGGGAACTGACCTCTGCTTCATCTGATTTGGCCATTAGAGCTAGGTTGACATAGCTTGTTTCCTCATTTTCATCTTCCCCATCTACTGCCCAGACAGTTTCTTGAGTCAAGGAAGTCTTTTCCTTTTATTTGAGCAATTCAAAGTATTTCTTTTTATAATCCACTGGCCCAAACCTCTTTTTCTCAGCATTAGACTTTCTGCATTCATTGGCAAAATGACCACTCAAGCCACACTTGAAACATTTGAATTTTGACTTGTCCACCATGTTTCTGTTTGTCTTGGTTGCTCCAAAATTCTTTTTGAATTTGAGCTTGACAAATATTCTTGATAGGAAAGCCACATGCTCATCTATATCCTCCATTTCATCCTGACTAGGATAATCTTAATTCTCAGCCAATAGCCCTTTTCCTTTGCCTTCACAAACCCTTGAGTTTGGTGCAGATTCCACAGCTTCAACCTTCAACTATTTTCCTCTCTCTTGTTCAGCTACTAATGCAAAAGATCCACCTTTCTTTCTTTCTCCAACAGCTCATCCTGCTCAATTTCGAGCTCATAGGTTTTCAAGATACCATACAGTCTCTCTGGAGTAAATTCTTTATATTCTTGAGAATTTCTGAGAGAGACTGTCATTGGCTTCTATTCTTTTGGTGGAGACCTCAGGAATTTTGGATTTGAATCTTTAGTTTGGTAGATTCTCCCATACAACTTTAAACCATTCAGTAGTTTTTGAAATCTACTGAAAATGTCACTCAGTGACTCACCATCCTCAAAATAAAAATGTTCATATTGTTGTATGAAAAGTTGCATCTTATTTTCTCTTACTTGCTCAGTTCCCTCACATAGAACTTGAATTTGGTCCTAAATTTCCTTAACAGTATTGCAGTTAATAACATTGTCAAACATATCTCCATCAAGACCATTGAACAGAATATACATAGCCTTTTGTCTTTATGAACTTGCTCAATGTCTTCTTCTGTCCATTATGGCCTTAGTTTTGGGACTATTTGCTCATTTCCAACTGCTCCTTCAACATTTGTTGCAGCTCTGCGAGGAAATGAGGTCCTTTCTCTATGTAGTCAACATATCTTTCATTTTGAGAGGGTAGATGAAGGTGTATCTTCACTTTCTAGTGATGATAGTTGTCTTTATCCAGAAGTGGGATCTTCACTCTAACATCCTTTCTACTCATGTTGTTAGTTTGTTTTGATCTTTAAACTCTTAATGTGTCAAGAGCTTGCTCTGATACCAATTATTATTTTCTAACAACCTAACAATAGAATTACAGAAGGGTGGCTGAATGGAATTCAAGTTTTTTTGGAAATTTAAAAACTCTTTGAATATATATATATATATGAATGAATATGCAGTAGTGTGAATTAAAAGAATTCAAGTATTCAAACACAAAGTAGATAAAGAACACAGTTTAAAATCTTTTTGATGGATTGAACTTTCCACCTTAAATATATATAAAGATTAGAGAACTCTGTGATGCAAGAATGCACACAGTTGCTTACAAGTGTTTACAAAGATGAATAGAGAGAATTCCTAACATATGTAGCTTTATCTATTTTTCTCTTCAACTCCTATTTTTGACACTCTTAAACACTTGTTACTTTTGGTTTATATACTACCAAGTTATATATGAATAAAATAAATAGTAAAAATAATAATCTAGGTCTATTCACATGTTGCTTCATTTCTCTATCCAGCATCTTTGAATATCATTAGTTAAGCATGAAAATGGAAATGCTTCTTTGTTCTCTGAAACCTGCAAACAGGCTGCCACATTCCTTTTGTATACAATCGACTCATGTGACTGTCAAGTCGCTTTCAACTACTATTTGAATTTGTTATCCATCGGGACTTCAGTATTAACCGTTGATACTTCACTTGAGTTATCAGTTGAGTCTTCAATGGATTTTCCGTTGAAAGTGTCTTGAGTCATCCGTCGAGGCTTTGCAGTTTATCCGTTGAGAGTATTTACTTAGCAGTTGATACTCCTTCACTTATGCAAGATTACAATGCATCTTCTATTTATAATTAGCGAACCTATTTTGCATATCTTTCTAGTAGTTAACATAAATTAGAATTTCCAACAACTTCTAAACCACTAAGTAATTACAGTATACAAAAATATGCTACAAAAACTTATTGAAATATAAGCTACTCTATCAACGGATGAACAAGAGTGGTTATCGGTTGATAGTTACAAAATCATTTAACTTATCTACTTAGAGTATTTTGGTAAGTTATCATCAAGCCTACAATATATTCCTAACATAGCGAGTGACAGTAAACTGATGAATTTTAACAATATATATATATATATGTGTGTGTGTGTATGTATAAATGTGTATGTATTAATTCTTATAATTCAAAATAGAACAAGTAGTAAGGTATGGAATACCTGATCAGGGATAAAAATATGTCTGGAAGTAGAAACGTGCATGATGTTGTATGATGTACACGTAAAAGCATGATAATTTTTTTGATATAAAATATAATATAAATTATTTTAGTTAACTTGATAATAGGGAAGGAAGAAGTGGCTCAGGTATTATTCCTATATTTTTTATAGTTATTTTATAGTATTTTAAGATGTGTGCTAAGATTTATTGAATACCAATAATACATCTTGCCTAAGCATGAAATCTTAAAATCTGTTGCATTTGTGCTTAATTTCTTGCTATTCGCCAACATCAGTAGCTGCAACTACATGCATCGAATAATTGACAACCTCAGTCCTTGCACCACCTACTTCATAAGTGGCGGTAAAAACACCGCCTTCTACATGTGCTGGCATCTTAAATCTCTCAATAGTTGCAACTAGGGGATAGCATGGGCCGGTTCGGCTCGATTTCGGCATGAAACCGGAACCGCAACCATATATCTTTGGTTTTTAAAATCGAAAACCGCAACCGTCGGCTCGGATTTGGTTTCGGTTTAAAAAATCTCGTCTCGGTTTCGGTTACAAAACTGACAAATATAAAAAATATAAAATAATATACAAACGAGATAAATTAATACACTAGCTCCATTAATAATATTTTTTTATCAAGCCATAAATAATAATAATTAATTGTAACAACCCAAATCCGGGGTCAAGATTTGGTGTCACTAAACAATCTTTACATAATATAAAATAATATTCAATTAACCCCTTGAATCCGGATCGTTTACAGGTTATGGTATGAAACAAGAATCTAACCTTCTACAACCTACAATAACTAAAATACAAGTGAAAATACCTTTGTCCTAATGCTCATGTCATATTCTTCTAACTTCTTCAACTTCTCGCAGCGGAGATTTCTCTAACTTTTGCTGTCTATCAAAGCTATTCACTTTTATCCTTATCTGTATCTGGCAGAAATAGGAATTTACAAAGCAAAAGTGAACCTAAAATGCCCAGCAAGTATATACTTTGAGTTTCAAGCATTAATATCAAAGGAAAAACTTTCGGACAAAATCTTAAAATAATTTTAATCAATTCGATTTATTTGAGTGAGTTGAGCAAATAAACGTTGGTTGTCACCAGCCTTTAACTAAAATGACAAGTGATTCCCCGATTCATCTCCTGAATCAGGGTTTTGTCCGGTTTTGGAATCATTCGAGAGAGAATGTCGTTAATGGCGATCAACAATAAATTAGACTGGACACTAGTTCGCATCTATATCATGCTGATCAGTCAGGATACAGTGCAGATCTATACCTACCTGTATAGATCCAGTCGGGTCCCCAGGCACTACAGCCCATCTCAAGGCACCGGTTATGTCCCGGCCCTTAGGATTAAGTAAAACTCAATCCCCAAAATATCACTATCCAGCCCGTGGAGTATTTTGATATCAAATTATTTTGAATTCAAAACATCCCAACTCAGGGTTCGCAAATAACCCGAAAGAATGGGTATTTGCTCAAGAGAGCAATCGAATTATAGGAACAATAATGAAAAGAACATGCATAATCAGAGTAATTGCAGCGAAATATAAAACATTTAACTATTCTGAACTTAGAATAGGATCGAAAAAATAATTGCAGTATTTTAAAAGAAAAATCAGGAATACTTGGAGTATTTAAAAGAAAAATCAAGAATACTTGCCTCAATAAGCTTTAATCACTATTACTAGTTGACTTTAGTTCGGCTTCAACGTTCGGCCTTATCGTCAAACTATTATCCCATCCTGGATACGATCCCAACACTCAGGCCCTTGATTGGAACTTCATTAATCTCGACATCTAATCGCTAGGTCATTACTAGTCCAACATCGAATCTCGGGTATTCCGACTAGGACCTACAGGCTTAAAATACCCTAATTTAGATAATCGTATCGCTCAACATAACACCCCTATCACTTCTACCCATACGGTTTCATAACCCGACCCGTACTGATATGTATTATTTAAATACACATAGCAGTTATGGTTCACATCTTCGAAACTTGGTTCGGTGTTTGTTTTCGGAAAATAAGTATACTCGTCATTTTGGAAAAACGGGTAATCAATTATTTATTTATAAATTATTTTGTCTCAATCGTAATTAAGTTCGTATAATATAACTATATATTGTTATTCGACGTCTCCGATAATTATAGTTTACGTTCCCGTATTTTCAGAATTATTTTCCCGAAAATCGGGCAGCGTCTCCTTTATTTATCGGCCTACCCGTCGAAACAATTTGTAAGGCATATGTAATAGCCTATTTGTATATTCGAGGATTTAACTCAACTCAAATAAGAATGTAATAAGTAAATAGTGGATCTACCGTCAAAGAGATCTCACAGAGTAACATCTGTCAGAGGATTCAGAAAAAAGGTTCATCTACAGACTTGAGGAATTAATTCACTGGAAGAAGCTCAAGAAATTGATCAAGCCTCAGTGATATAAATCAAGATTGTGGATTTAATCAAGTGATAGAGATCTCGTCAGGGTATCAGATAATTACAGGGATTTAATCTGAATTTAATCTGAAATCAAAGTCAAGACATGAAGAAATGTCACGGAAGTTATTCACTCATGAACCAGACAGTACATCGAGTGTCAACATTGAAGTGGTGGAATGGATTCATAATTCTCAGTGATTTTCAGAAGATTTTCAGAAGAATGGTTGCTGCTCAGGATTAGTATTAATTCTCTATTAATTAATTAAGTCATATAATTTAATTAAGAAAATAAATTATATCTGCAAAGATTAATTTATTTATTAATTGAATTAATTGATTAATTAATTCAGAATTAATATTAAGAATTTTCAGAAGTTTAATTGGATTAAAAACAGTCTTAAATCAGCAAGACAATTGAAAATGAACTAGCATGACAATCTGGATTGTCATACCGATTGTCATGCCAAGTCATTTCAATAGTCATACCGAAAGTTCTACTGGGAAGGAGATTGTCTTGCTAGTTCAACTGATTGTCATACCAAAAGTCATTGTAGTTCAATCAGATTGTCTTGCTAGTACAATCAATAGTCCTACCGATTGTCTTGCTGAGCTCAGGATTGTCTTGCCAGTTCAACTAGAGTCTGTTGATTGATTTAAAAAGAAAAGAAGCAGCATACATTTTTATCATCCAACAAACAGAAGTCAAGAACACAACAAAAAGAAAAGAAGCAGAAGCAATATTTCATTTTCTCTGATAATTCAAGATCATCCATTTCTAGTTTGTAAAGTTAAATCCAATCAACTAGAAATCTTTCTCTTGTTCTTGTGTAACTATCTAGCGGATCAAAATCCCTAGAACTTAATCTCAAATTGCGTTTAGCATTTGAATCTTTTTATTACAAAAATAGAAAAAGTTCATGTCGAATTTATTCTAGATTTGTGATAACTAATTTGAGATTAATTCCTTGTAATCGATACAGTTGTTGTAACACCTTTCAAGTTTAATAATATTCTTATTTAACTTGAATTTTGTTTCACACTTTTATTCCGCATTTAATTCGATTATTCGGTACTGTTTGTATTCAACCCCCCTTCTACAAACACATTGGGACCTAACAATCGGTATCAGAGCCTTCTGATTAACGAACAAATCAAGATCCTAGATTTTTGTGATTTTTCAACTCCTTGAATTTTTATTTATTCAAAAATTCATAATGACTTCACAAAAAGTTGAAACCGTTAAAATTCCACTATTTGATAAAGAAAATTATATCATGTGGAAGAAGAAGATGCTCTTGTTTTTACAAGTTGCAAATCCCAAATATCTGAACTTGTTAAAGAAGGGTCCAACAACTCCAATGGTTATTGAACCAGAGGTGATAGTAGATGATGTTGTGATTACCAAAGCTAGAACCTATCCAAAAGAGCCTGAGGATTTTTCTCCTACTGAAAAAGAAGAAGCTTCCTTGGATGCCAGCCTTCAATTAATATTAATTGATTCCCTTGATCCCTTGATGAACAGACATGTGATGAACTGTAAAAATTCCAAACACATGTGGGAAACTATTGAGGTGATTAATGAAGGCACAGAGGAAGTTAGGGAGAACAAGTTGGAGATCCTAACCTCTGAGTATGAACATTTTAAATCAAATCCAGGAGAAGGAATTTCTGAAGTATTTGAGAGGTACAATGCATTGATCAATAACCTGAACATAAATGGAAAATATTATTCAATCAGGGAGGTCAACAAAAAGTTCCTTTATCACTGCCAACTCATCTTGAACATAGAATCACTGCCATTAGAGAAGCTATAGATCTGAGTGAGATTTCTTTGGATAGACTCTATGGTGTGTTGAAAACCTATGAGTTGGAGCAGATTCAGCAGAAGGAAGTCTACGGGAAAGATAGAATGGTCAGCACATCTACTGCTCTTGTAGCTGAAGGTCAACAACAACAACAATCTCAACAGTCGGAGAGAATGGTACAGTTTTCCAAGGCTGAGGAAAATGTGATAGTAGCAGAATATGATCCTCCTACTACAAATCAATCCAGTGATGATTTTTATTCCTTGGAAGAGCTGGAGCAATTGGAAGATGAGTCAATGGCCCAAATTGTCAAGAGATTCTCCAATGTCAGATTCAAGAGAAATCCCAAGTTCAAGTACAAGTCCAACTACAACAGATTCCAGACAGGTGGATCTTCATCCTCTAACACCAGTAGTGGTGAATACAAAACAGGGATGGTTGATCGGAGCACCATTAGATGCTATAACTGCAATGAGTTGGGACACTTTGCCACAGAATGCAGGAAGCCAAAGCAAGTAAGGAAGAACTCTTATGATTCAAATCAGAAGAGTAACTCTGAAAGGGCTTACCTGGCAAAGGGAAGAAGCTGGGATGATACTGATAGTGAAGATGAAGAAGATGAGAATCTTGCTCTTATGGCTATTGATGGAAATGCTTCATCGTCAAGAAAAGAGGTAAAATTTACTGATGCTGAATTAGTTTATCATCTAGGAGGTTCCTTAGATTGTGCTCGTCGTGATAATGAACTGTTAAGTCAGCAGATCAAAGATCTTGAGAAAGAGGTCAATGAATTAAGACTTGTGCACATTAATCAAGACAAGTTAAAAGAGCAAGTATCTTTTCTAGAGAATAGAGTTGACTGTTATAGACAACTCAAAACTATTCTCAAAGACAAGATCACCGGTCTTGAGACTAAGGTTAGAGCCTACTTCAATTCTTGTTCGAAGGCTAAAGAGTTCTACAGTAAGCAAGTTGTTAATCAAACATCTGGAATAGGTTATGATTACAATACTGCTATTGGAGAATTAGGCATAAACTCCCCTCCTCATGTATGTGCTAAAGGTAGGGAAGTACCACATGTGCTTAAGGGTGTTGATGAACCCCTCTATAAAGTATCAATTGCTGAACCATTTGATGTGGCCTCTTCTGTTATTCAAGAAGAAATACGTGTTGAAGATCATGCTAATGAGAAGGTTGTTTCCGAGTCAAGTGTCTCGAAAGTTCCAGTCAAAGTTGTGAAAGCAACTGAGACTAACTCAGACACACATGAGTTGGATAACAAAAATGTCATGTCTACCATGCATAAATTGCCTGCTGTTAATATCTCTCATAAAGCATGTGGTGTTTCTAATTGTATGTCTTCTGCTTTTAATTTGATGTATGCTTATTTTAATGGTAAGCATATTTCTAGTGATAAGACTACTCCTCGTCAGCATGTGAATAATAAGAAGCATGATAGGTCTAAGACTGCTAGTCCTTCTAAGGCTAGAAAGGAGACATTTGTGCCTAAGCCTAAACAGAAATTTGTTAAGGCTGCTTACAAGGTCAAATGTTCAGTCATTGAGGATGTTGAGACCATTAAAATTAAAAATGTTGTTTTGCCTGACAAAGGACAATTCTACAAGTATGCCGGGCCCAACCAAGTTTGGGTTCCGAAGAAGGTCTAATCTATTTGAAGTGCAGGGCAGTATACAGGTGTAACCGGTAGTGTGGATTCTTGACAAGTGGATCATCAAGACATATGACCGGAGATAGAGCCCTGCTATCAAATGTGGATTGAGAAAGCTGGCCCCCTGGTTACCTTTGGAGATAACAGCAAAGGTTTATCTGAGGGATATGGTTGTTTGCAAGCTGGGAAGGTTATCATTGAAAATTTGTATATTGTGCTAGGTTATTATCAGGAAGCAGTATCTAACATATAGCACCAGTGACGAGACTTGAGAATATTACGACATATCAGGCACCTGATGCACATTACACTTGGAATTGGACTCTAGTAAGATGTGTACAAGTGTACTCCTGGTTGGTGAGTCAAAATAGGAAGTCAATGCACCACAGTTCATGGACTTTGCAGCTGCAGATCTATTGGACTATACAATCTCTTCTTCACAATCTCACTTCAGGTTGGTATGAACTAGTGTACTACTCAATCAATCGTCAAGGACATGGTATGGCACTCTAACTGAAGTTATTGTTTAATATGAACTAGTAGAGTCGTCATATTTAACTCTCTTATCACTAGGCACAATCATATTATTTTATATATGCAGTGATATATTGATAATGCTATCATTGAACTTAAACTTCTTTCTACATTAGTGATTTCTTATTTCATGTAAAATCATTTGAAATCACTATTGTACATCATTACTCTCAAAAGATTAAATGTATAATTTTCATTCATTATAGATCTTAAGTACATTTTATCTCTCTATTGTCGTATGTTCTGTGATACAGGTTCAGTCTCCAATGGCTTTCTTTCATTGACAGTCATGAGGTTGAAAACCCACAACATCTATCCCAGACTGTAAAGACAAACACAAAAATAGAACCAACCAACACTCTCTTACCACTAAATGTAGTATGAATGAGCGTGAGGGAGATAGTGCCTTAGTGCACCACATAAGGAAGGTTCTGTAGTCAACCCAGTAGCTCTGTCTCATACATAGATGAGTAGTATTTAAATCGAGACAACTGCTAGCCCCCATACATCTTCTCAAAAAGATGTAATGGCTGAAAAGGCACAAAAACAGTTACTAGATTCATTCTCTCAACAGGGTGCGTCTATTGAAATTTGCCTGTCGGCCAGGGTATCCGATGTAGTGTCACCACTTCAAACATAAAAAATTCTTGATGCACAAGGAAAGGTTACACACACAAAGCATGAGTTGACGGAAACAAGAGTTTCGACCATTTTAAGGTCAGATTCGATTGTTTAAGGTTCGTTAATGGACCAATTGCCTTTACAGGTGTTAGGAGAGGATACTGATCCAAAAGCCATATGTCAGTGGTCAGTGTCTACCTCCCCAGGCTTAAATCCCCTGGATGCATCTGCTGATAGTGGATCTGACATAGGTGCAGATCGGCAACTTGTTGACAATGATTCAGATATTACCTGATGAGTCACAAGGAAATGTCTTCACAGACATTAGAAGGGAACTTTGATCTTTATGCTAAATTTGTTGGATCATTGTTTACCTTCCCAGAATTCAAATCTGGAACCCTAAAAGGGAAACTAGCAACTTGTAGATTATGACTCAGATTTATCTGACGAGTTTAACAAGGATGGGGATTTGCGAACTCCCATTGCACCACTTGTGACCTCCTTAAGGATGGCTAAGGAGATTTTCCTTGCAGGTACAGCTGGATTATGGAGCTATGAGTGAAGAGTGATACACTTGTGAGAATAAGTGTAAACACGAGTGGAGAGAAGAGTGAAACACATGAGAGGTACACTAAACATAATCACACACTCACAGTGAGGAAGAAAGAGAAACTACTTGTTATTTCTTTTCCAACCAAGTGTAATATGAGAACTCCTTCAGACGACAGCATACATTCCTTTTCTAAGGGGGAGATAAAAGCTTAAGTGATATTTTGGAGGATTCCTCAACTAAGGGGGAGAAATAGCAGAGAGGAAGAAAAAGATCCCACATATGTACACTACACCACACCATTGTTGTTTGTAACTACGGATCCTATTGTACGGGAGAGGTGGTAAACACAAGGTGATTTTCTAGTAAGGGAAGAAGCTGTTTTTAAAAAGGGGAGTACCATTGGTTTTTATCTGCGGATCCTATTGTACGGGAGAGGTGGTAAATGAAGGTGATCTTCTTTAATCAGTTGATTCTCATAGGGGGAGAAGCAAGAGAGATATGGGCTTCTCAACAGGAAATGTGGTTGTACAAAAGAAGATGAAACTACTTGAAGATATGTTCAGTCTAGAGGAACATCTATCTTGTATTCACTTGTAAATTTCGTTTGGAATGTGGAAAATATTAAATATAATCCATAACTTTTCTGCTATTTACTTTTTATTTCTGTTTATATCTTTTTCTTATTTGTTAGTTGATTTATCCTCTAGGTATTTGTGTGTTATTGTCTAACAAACAAATAGGGGGAGATTGTAAGGCATATGTAATAGCCTATTTGTATATTCGAGGATTTAACTCAACTCAAATAAGAATGTAATAAGTAAATAGTGGATCTACCGTCAAAGAGATCTCACAGAGTAACATCTGTCAGAGGATTCAGAAATAAGGTTCATCTACAGACTTGAGGAATTAATTCACTGGAAGAAGCTCAAGAAATTGATCAAGCCTCAGTGATATAAATCAAGATTGTGGATTTAATCAAGTGACAGAGATCTCGTCAGGGTATCAGATAATTACAGGGATTTAATCTGAATTTAATCTGAAATCAAAGTCAAGACATGAAGAAACGTCACGGAAGTTAGTCACTCATGAACCAGACAGTACATCGAGTGTCAACATTGAAGTGGTGGAATGGATTCATAATTCTCAGTGATTTTCAGAAGATTTTCAGAAGAATGGTTGCTGCTCAGGATTAGTATTAATTCTCTATTAATTAATTAAGTCATATAATTTAATTAAGAAAATAAATTATATCTGCAAAGATTAATTTATTTATTAATTGAATTAATTGATTAATTAATTCAGAATAAATATTAAGAATTTTCAGAAGTTTAATTGGATTAAAAATAGTCTTAAATCAGCAAGACAATTGAAAATGAACTAGCATGACAATCTGGATTGTCATACCGATTGTCATGCCAAGTCATTTCAATAGTCATACCGAAAGTTCTACTGGGAAGGAGATTGTCTTGCTATTTCAACTGATTGTCATACCAAAAGTCATTGTAGTTCAATCAGATTGTCTTGCTAGTACAATCAATAGTCCTACCGATTGTCTTGCTAAGCTCAGGATTGTCTTGCCAGTTCAACTAGAGTTTGTTGATTGATTTAAAAAGAAAAGAAGCAGCAGACATTTTTATCATCCAACAAATAGAAGTCAAGAACACAACAAAAAGAAAAGAAGCAGAAGCAATATTTCATTTTCTCTGCTAATTCAAGATCATCCATTTCTAGTTTGTAAAGTTAAATCCAATCAACTAGAAATCTTTCTCTTGTTCTTGTGTAACTATCTAGCGGATCAAAATCCCTAGAACTTAATCTCAAATTGCGTTTAGCATTTGAATCTTTTTATTACAAAATAGAAAAAGTTCATGTCGAATTTATTCTAGATTTGTGATAATTAATTTGAGATTAATTCCCTGTAATCGATACAGTTGTTGTAACACCTTTCAAGTTTAATAATATTATTATTTAACTTGAATTTTGTTTCACATTTTTATTCCGCATTTTATTCGATTATTCGGTACTGTTTGTATTCAACCCACCTTCTACAAACATATTGGGACCTAACACAATTCGACGTCAAATTCACAACCAACAGCAACAATATCCAATCCAATTTGCAATCCCAAACACCATTACAATTTCAATTATTTATTATTATCATCCGTACTTTTACGTTTTTGTTTGTATTTTTCGATTCACAAATAAATTTTTACCGAACTAATTTTATTTAAATAATAAATGTAGGACTCGGATACAAATCATCATCGCCCATCGTCGGGTCGCCGAGGCTCATCGCTGACGGCGGTAAAGTTCGTCGGTACCCGATAATTTCGGGTTTCCATACGAACCTCACTGATTAAATATATAATTTCCCGCACGAAATTCATTTTTATTTCCCGAATATTTATTCAATAATTTCCTGCAAAGAAATAAAATAATTAAATAAAAATTTTCGAAACCAGCACAGCAACACGCACATACGCGCAGCACAACCAGGAACAGAACACAGGCAGCAGTCGGACAACCTCACGCCACCAACACGCACCACACGCACGGGCGGCGGTGATGGTCACCGGAAACCATAACACAACTGAGAATCAAATCGGCAGTTACAATACCCACGAGGCTACACGCGCCTCCCACAGTCACACACACTACACACACACATAAAACGCACACACACATATACAAAACACACACTCACATATATACACGCACACGAAACACATACTCAACACCAAAAAAGACAGAATACAGGCCGAACAGGGAAACAAGGCGGCACATTTTCCGGAAAAACGGAAATAAAGGATGGTGACTCACTGGATAACAGCAGGGAAAAGAGGTATGGGTGAGGGAAGAAGAAATAGGAGAAAGAAACGGGGAAGAACAGAGATGATAAATAGAGATAAAAGAGAGAAAGAGAATTGAAGAGAGATTTCTGATAGAGAGATTGGGAGAGATGAACAGGGAAGAAGAGGCGGCGCTACCGAGGAAAAAAGGAGAGGGTAAAAATGGTTTTTATTATCTTTTCTTTCTTTATTTTACTTTCTCTTATATTTCGTTTTTATTACTTACTGACTCGTTTTTCGCAAGTTAACGAAATAAATGTGTACCAAAATTTGTCGAAAAAAATTACAAATTACATTCCAGAAATATCAGAATATTCAAAAGTTATCAAAATAAAATGTTATAATTTTCTTTTTAAATAAATTTGGAACGCGCATCAAACCTACATTTAACGAATTAACAAACAAATGCGCGGGTGAATAAAAGCCAGAAAATTCTCGAAACAGTTTTAAAATTCTCGAAATATTTAAAAGTTAATAAAATAAAATTTTCATGATTTTTGAAGTATTCTGAAATTAAATACTGATTTTACAATTAAATGAGATCAGAAAATCATGTAAAATTCAATAATCAATAAAATATTGATTTCTAAATTTGATAAACCCCTAAAAATAGTAAATAAAATTATAGAACAATAAAAATAATTTTAGAAACAATTTTAACATTTTTAAAAATAAATATTCAATAAAATCATTTTTAAAATAAATTAATTTCATACAGCTCGATAACTAATTACAAAAGTAATCTTCGTATCCAACCAATCACAAACAATTAATAATACAACAACACATAATTGACAGAACCATCACATATCTTATTTAATTATTAATTCAATAATTACATTTATATATCAGATCTGAAATTAGGTTACTTAGCCGCTAAGTAACTAAAAAGACGATACGATTTTAATACCAGAATTGGATAATTTTCAAAACAGAGCTTCCTATAAAATACTTTACACAAAAATAAGGTATAAATGTCTTGTCTTTTGAGAATATGGATTCTTATCAATATATATATAATGATTTGTGTATCGAAAATCTCACGTCGGGACTCGTACAGGTCAAACTGTACAATAATCGTTATTAATTTTATAAATCCTTATAAAATCATACAATAATCCAAAAATTACCAGAAAATATCAAAATTATCTACATTTAATTTAGGATAATTAAAAATTAAAATATCTAAATTTTTATCAGAAATAAACATCCAAATATTAATATCAATCATCAAATAATTCACCAAAATTCACATAATAACCACATAATAATTATTTATTGATAAAAATAATTACATAATATTTCTCAGACGTTACATTAATTCAAATTAATTCACTTGTAAGTTGCTAAACTTAAAAGTCATTCCCAAAAACAATTCTCTAAATAGTCACTTGCAAGAGTATATAATTTAATACAAAACGGAACCAACAATGCCTAATATGAATGGTGGTGTGTTTGTGCTCTGTTACCTTTTGACTAAGTCCTTCCGTTGTTATTCTATAAAGTATAAACCAAGTCAAATACCTAATCCGCAATCTGTCTTGTTTCTGGACTTTGACTCTATGGGGCTCTTGAGTTTCTCGACTTTGAACTCTGTTAAGCTCCTTGTATATGAATTACAAGAGTAAATTGTATTTACATATTGAAATTACAGTTCTTCAGATGTTTGATTGTATTTATTATTTTTTAAAATATATATAGATTATATGAGTAAAGTTCTATGGAGTCCACCTTTAATTGGAGTCCTCGGAGTCCATATATGTTCTGCAAGTAAAATATAGCTTAAAATATTGCAAAACATATTATTTTTCGACAAACATCACTATTCTATCAAAAATCTTGTAGATTGCATACATTTTACAAGCAGAACATTGCAAAAATATATATTCTACAAAACATGTTTAGTTTGCAGAACATAAATGTTAATGTTGCAGAACATATTGCAGAACATACATATTGTACCGTAAATATATGAGATTTGCATGATTTTGTTGAAGTTATGCTATTTGTGTAACATGTTTTGCAAAATAACACGTTTTACAATATATTTTATTTGCAGAACGTAGATGGACTCCGAAGACTCCGATAAAAAGGTGGACTCCATAGAACTCACTTATAAAATTTATTTTTTAATTATAACCGGTTCGGTTTTTATCGGTTCGGTTCAGAGCTATAACTGGAACCCAACCAATCAAATCGGATCGGTTTTTTAATTTTCGATTTCGGTTTCGGATCGGTTTTATTCGGATCGGTTTTCTCCGATTATTCCTGATTTTGGTTCGTTTTCGATTTCGGTTTCGATTGGATTTTTTGCTCAGCCCTAACTGCAACTATTACTGATTCATTCATCGAAAAAATAAATAGAAATACCGCACCCAGCACAAGCATTACCAAACCGTTGTTTGGTAAAAAAAATTATGACTTATCTATACTCTTTATTAAAAGCAGAAACCCATGTTAATGATATGTGTGTCATCATTTCACTTAAATATTGAATTAATAATAATATTAATAGTAATAATAATAATAGTAATAATAATTATTATTATAATAATAATTATAATAATTATAATAATTATTATAATAATGATAATAATAATAATAATAATAAAGTTATATAATAGAAGTTTATTAACTGTAAGCTGAGAATATATATTAACAAGAAGTTGAGAATAAAAAATTTTAAGAATCTCTTAGTAGACTCTGATAATATAAATTAATTTATACAAAACCTGCTTTATTATCATACATATCCACGTATGTTAATGATAAAATATCATATCAAAATTTTAATTAATATGATAATAATGAAATAATTTATTAGAAGTTTATTAATTTTCAAGAATGAAAACTGAGAATATAACATTGTTTACAAAAATTTCAAATTACTTTAGTTATGTAATTAATGTAATGATAATAGTGGAGGAAGTTAGTAAACTAAGAGTTTATTAACTAAGAGACAAGATAAAAATATGAGAATTTATACTATATATTAATAAGAAAAACACGGTATTACTTAATTATATAAGTTATATACTAATAGTCAATTAACTAAAAGTCAGGAATAACTCTTTATTAATAAGGAAATAATATTTTAATGATACAGTGTTACTAATTTCACTTTAAACTCGGGTTCGATTCCCCGTAACTATATAGTGCCCGTTTGGAAAATCTTAAAATAAGTAAATTATGACTTAAAATGATTAAGTGCTAAATAAGTGATAAGTTGATAAATACTTATAAGTTATATGAGTGTTTGGATAAATTTATTTATAAATCAGAAGTTTTTTTACTTAAATGAATTAAAATAAATAATTATTACATACTATTATCTTAGTTCATGAATCTTAAATTAGAAAATATTTAAAAATTTATATTTTAAAATCAAAACTTTATAAAAAAGTGAAAAAATGAAAATAAGTTGGAAAAAGTACGTCACTGTCAACTTTTCACTTATCAGCTTATAAGTTGCGAATTCAACTTATAAATTGAGTCCACAAACACTCGTCAATAAGTTGTCACGAGCTTATAAGTCATAAATAACTTATAAGTTAGTAGCCAAACAGGCCCATAATATAATTATGTAAAAGTCATCATTAATATTTTTAATAATAGGAACGAATAATATAATTAATCATTCTGGGCGACTTGTGCTTCGCACGGGTTATTGACTAGTAAATAAAATTATTCAAACACTTATATAAATTATAAGTATTCATCTACTTATCACTTATAATTCACTTATTCATTTTAAGTAATAAGTTACTTATTTTAGGATATTCCAAACGGACACTAAAATACATTAAAAATCAGCTTTTACGGAAATAAATTCATGTTTTACCTTATGTTTTTTCAAATATTTTATGAATTTTATTTTATTTATGGGATTTTCTAATTTTAAAATAGTAAAAGTTATTAGAATTATGATATATATGATATAATTGTAAGCGAGTGATTTGAATGCGATATTAGACAAATATTAGAATATGTAGGGCCCATTTGGGGTTTCTTATAAAATGTAACTTATAACTTAAAGTTGTAAAGTGTCGTATAAGTGATATGAATATCATAACTTATAAGTTATTTAGATTTTTAGATAATTTTATGTATAAGTTAGTTATAAGTTGATAATGTGTTTGGTAAATCATAACTTATAAGTTATTATAATTTTTCAAAGTAATATTAAATTGTAAATGACAAAATAGATGAATTAAAAATTTTATCATATAAATATAAAATAAAAAAGAGAAAATTTAAAAATAAAGATAGTGACCTCTGAATAAAAATATATAATATATAATATTTATCTCGACAAAAATAAAATCATAATAATAATCCGGGCTAAAAAATAGAACTAAAACAATGTAACTAGGCTAATTTAGTTTGGTCGGTATAATGGGATCGGCTTAAAAGAAATTATATGATTAAAACGGGCTAAAATATAATAACCTATCATTTGAAAATTTTAAATAAACAAAATTCATATTTTAAGCTACTAAAATTTAAAGAATAATTCTATATCTATACTTTACTATATAACCAGAATATGGTATAATTTGGTTTAACGGTTATCCCCCAATTTTGATTATTACAAAAATAAATATATAGTGTTATATATCCGTTAAAGCACTAAATTATTAAACTATTACACAAATAGTCTATTTATCTTATTAAACTACAATAACAACTTATCCTATTATTAAAAAAATAAATAAATAACGTTATATATCCGCTAAACTATTAAATTGTTAAACTACTAAATATAGTATACTTATCCTACTAAAGTACAATCACAGGTTATCCTATTACTTTTATTACAAATTTATAATTATTATATATTTATATAAATATTTTAAAATTATAATATGACGGGATAAATAAAATTTGTAAATATTAACGGGAACCCGTGCATCACACGAGATTCAAGCTACTTTTTATGATATAATAACATGAATGAGTTATATTTTGGTTCAACGGTTATCACCTATTATAATTATTAAAAATAAAAATAAAAAGTATTATATTCATGTTAAACTACTAAATTGCTAGAATACAAGATATAGTCTACTTATCCTCACCACCAAAACTTATGCTACTAAACTACCATACCTGATTCTTTTATTATAAATCTATAATTATTACATTTTTATATTAATATATTAAATTTATTATATGATTGAATAAATAAAATTTTAAAATTATTTAAATATTTACAAAATTTAAACTAATATTTAAGCTAGTAAAATGCTAAAATGTTAGGATAACATTCCAATTATCTTCATAGGCCGTGTAAATAGGTTTTCTCTTGCTTACCCAAACAGTGTGCATGACTTGAAACAACATCTTTGTTCATTTAAGTGGGATAAAATGGATACCCAGACAGGCACGTAATATGTGTCGCTATTTATTCTACAATGATTTTCAAATCAACCCCTATATATAGCCAAATTTCCAACTGAAAGAAACAAGATTTACCTTTTAATGTTTTGTGCCTTCATACTAATAAAGAAGATGATTCTTACCAAAAGAACAATGAAAACTCAAAAACATTTCACTAATTTTACCATCGTTTGATAAATGACATGAAATGATCAGTCCAGTCACATAAACTGAAGTTTGTTTTATACAAATTTAAACTCCTGTATTCTATTAGTCCAAATTTATATATGTGAATATCAGGGACAATAAGGGTTTAATCCTATATACATTCTGGTCAGGGACACTTGGGGTTTCTTCCCGGTCCACCATAGTAGAAGTAGGTACCCCATTGTCCATTCTTCCCGGTTTGGATGTCATAGCAGCTAGACTGCTCGGTTAAAGTCTTAACATCTTTAGCATCCCTTAGTTGGTTGGATCCGTCAACTACTTGAATGTTTCTGAAATAACTAGCCTTCTTATACTCTTCTCCAGGAAAATTACCGCTTCCCATTTGAGTCGTGGTGTGCTGTCCACCCGATGCCACATTTACGACTTCCCCTCCCCATACGATGTAGGTTGCGCCATCATCTAAATTTGTAAATAAAGAGGCTGGCCAGTAACCTATGTTCTCATTATTATATCTCATCCACCAGTTACCATCATTAGGATCCTGCCAAGATTTTTTTTTAAGATAAATAAATACTCATGACATCGATATAATTAAGCTAAATATTGGAGGATGTTTGCATATGTTTTAATATGCAGAAGTGCTTCCTTAAGGTAAGCTTTTTATGTTCCTGAATATAAATTCTGCTAGTTGATACGAGCACAGGTATATTAGCAATTGTATTTGTTAGTATATTATAGTTAAGGTAGGCAGCTCTGCGATACCAATCAACTATACAGATTACAGACTGCATAATTGTTACAGTAAATAACAATGCATCAAAGGAGATCTAAATATACTTCAAAAGATTCTCCTTACTGTACTACAACTACACAAATTTATAAGGAAATTGGGCTGCTGAATCCGTCCGTAATCAGTGTGCATTTAGGCATTTGTGTGTTATCAAAGGCCAAGTTCCTCTAAAGCTAGCAGTACAATTCTTTGATAGTTTATATGCTTAGAGTAGCAGGACTGATAAAATAATGCCAATAAGTAGAATAGAGTAAGCACTACCTTCCAAATTAGTATTACGATATCATATTGAGCACCATTATAGCTGGAAACTGGGATTAGGGTAGCTCCCAAAGCTACATACTTGCTGATATGAATAAATGCTGAGCACCGCAAATTGTAGCATCCGGTGGATTTATAAGCGTCCCTCTGCCATTGTTACAAAGTTTTCAGAAGCTCGTGACACATTTTAACATATACAGATAAAGTACATATTTTGAAGTACCCAGTTTGTCCAAATCTGAGTAACATTCTTCTTGTCAAAACATAAAAGCCATTAACAAGCAAACAGAAAGACTGGAACGAAGATGATAATGAACATACAAAGTTGATCTAAAAAACTGTTAATTGTGTGCCAACAATCCTAATGACTTACAGTCCAGAAAGTGAAGAGTCTGGTGTTATTGTCCCCAAACAATTCTTGACTGACCTGTTTTCATAATACAAGTCACTAACAGAATAACATGGTTTAATCATATTGAAAGACAATAATAGGTAGTAACAACCATAAAAACCTTGCAAATAATTGTGTATGAACACATTTTTAGAAACTTACCATCCAACCAGCTTCAATGGTGTTCAGATCCCCAGCACCAATCGAACCAGCTGCAATCCATATCTGAGAAACGCTAAATTCATTTGGTTGCTGAACTTTTGGTTTCCAAACATTTATATTTGCCTGTGTTCCGAAATAGTTGTCCTCGTTAACAAAAGCAGTTGCATGCTGAGATGAAACATGACCACAAAGAGTTTATCAAAATTTTCTTCAGAACTTTGATCTCCAAACTTCTTCATTTTAAGTAATCAACTCATCTGAAAATTTTATGGTCCAAGAAGACCCTAACCGGATCTTATACACATCATCTCTTTCCCTCAATCGTACAATTGAACCAACATAACTGTGCATATAACAGTTTAAAATTGACACCAGCATTAGTGTCAAAAGTGCATTTGATGTAAGATCTTAGAACTAAAATAGTATATAAAATTGACACCAACACTGTTATGAGTTGAAGATGGTCTTACAACACTCCAAACATTTTTCCTAATGACTATACATTGCAAGACAACAAATCTTCTTTTTAAGGTTTTTTCCTACTATACTTTCTTTTTAGATAATCACCTATCCCCGCTCAGGTTACTATACACTGCTAATGTCAGATAACCAGAAATACAACTAACTTAACTCACACCATAATTACACACACACGTGTATCCTCGGTAATTAATAAGTATTACCTGGTGCTCATATTGAGTGTCGAGGTCATGTTGATCTTCAGTTGAATTTGAACGAAGAACGTTGATTTTCTTTTTCTTTTTACCAAAAATTTTGGTTGAGCCATGTCTAAGAACATCCTCTCTCTTTGTTCTTCTTACTGGGATTGTTCCTTCATCACAATTTCCATTTAAACGCCATAATTGTGTAATTGGTTTTAACCCCTCACTGGACTTTAAGGAGTTCCCTCTTTGTTCATCAAATGGCCCGTCTGGATGGTAACTAGGCACCAACTATTTAAAACACAATAAAAAAAGAATCTGAAGCATACTTATCACTTTGAATTCCAAAATTTCACATCTTAACTAAATTCAGAGAGAGAGAGAGAGAGAGGGAGGGAGAGAGAGAGCAAGGGAGGGAGGGAGAGAGGGAGGGAGGGAGAGAGACCTGAATTTTGTGATTTTGAAGGAGTGGGTGATCAAAAGCAGGTTGACAAGAGATAGGAATACAGTCAATGATATCCCCGTCTGGGCTCTGTTTTTAGAGACCAATTAATCACTTGAACCACAAACATATATGTAGTTAGAGGTGATCAATATTGAAACCTTAATAGATTTGTGTGGTGGTTTATCCAAACACTTTAAAAGATTCTGGACTCGAAGTTTCTTCTTGAGACAAATCCTCGCAGCAGTTTTGCATGGCGCTAAAAGCAAGAAAATCAACACTACCAAGACTTTCAACAGCTTCATCCTAAACCTGCAAACCATGCATGCAGTTACTTAATTGACTTAAACTTCCAATATATATAGCTTCGAATTTTGATAGTGTATATGCAAAGAAATTCAGAAGAAAAGGCTTCTGCAAATTTAAGATACTCATGAGAAAAGGCTTCTTCAAATTTAACACGTTAAACCAAAAATGGTTGAAAGCAATATGAAAATTAGAGGTAGATTGGTAATATGCAAGTAGGTCAAGGGAAAAAATTGGGGTCTGCCGTAAATTTCCATTAATAATTTATTAATCCATGCTGTTGTTATATTACTTGCATTTCTTTTTAAAATTGGGATCTGCTGTTATGATCAACACATAGTTTTATAATTACATTTTTAACAACTGGATAGTACAAGAACATAGATTACAAGAAATGTAACGCTTCTAACAAGATTTCTATGATTAACTTCTTCTTTTTTTATCGTAGGGAGCCCGCAGCCGCAACCCTTCGGGTGTGTAACGAGTAAACTCCACGGACTCACGCAATAGCCTACAAAATACGTGAACCAAGATAAATCGTATTTAAACCAGAGGCTCTTGGTCATAAGGCATAATCATAAATTATTCTTCTGTAGGATTCGAACTTGTGACCAAGAGGATAGTTATACTCTCTTTAACTAAATGAGCCGACCCTTGTAATTTGAATGTGTGAAACACTAAATTCTGATAAGTATACTAAATAATGAAATTAATGAAACGAATTTTTTAGTTAAGTATCATACCCAGGGTCAATCAACTAAAAACATAACTTTTCTATAGTTCATGTTGGTGTACTTGTGGTCCTTTTGCATACTCTGTTTCAACTAATCAAAATGAATAAATTGAGGACATGATATATATTTAACTTCTTCTTAATCCCTCTTGTCTTCAAGCACGGAATCTCTTAAAATCTGCTGCCTGTGGCTAATTTCTTGTTACATGCATCAATGTGATTGGCAACCTCAGACCTTGCATCAGCTACTTCACAAGTGGCAGTGATTAACCATGCCGCGCTGCTATCTCAACTCTCTCCACATCTGAAAAACTAAAATGCCAGCACAAACGTTTCCAAGCAATTGTGGAGTATTATCACCTTTTACTGTCTCTGCCAGGCTCGACTATTTCAAGTACTTCTTTCTAGCTAATCTGTTAAGTTCGCAAGTATACAAATTGCATATAACTGGTGGCAAAAATACAGTAAAAACAAAATTTGTTGGCTTTAACGAAAAAAATTCATGTTTCACGTTATGGCTGCTTTCAAATTAACAATTCGTTACTAGGCCAGAAGTTTTATGTTATACAACTTGAACCTCCGGGTAAAATTACTGGACAGAGCATCCCCTGTATCAGCCAAATTGCCAAGTGGAAGAAATCAGACTTAAATCCCAATGTCAACAGCTTTCATGCTAAAAAGAAGATGATTCTTTTCACAAAAGCGATGAAAAATCCAAAACAATTCACTAATTTTACAATTTTTTGACAAATCACAGGAAGTGATCAGTGCAGTCACATAAATTGAAGTTTGTTTTAAACAAATTAAACTCTGGTATTCAGTTCATCCAAATTTCTATATGTAAATATCACAGACAATCTGGGTTTAATCCTATATACACTCCGGTCATGGACACTTCGGATTTCTTCCCGGTCCACCATAGTAGAAGTAGGTGCCCCACTGCCCATTCTTTCCCGTTTGGACGTCATAACAGCTAGACTGCTCGGTAAAAGTCTTAACATCTTTGGGAACCCTAAGTTGGTTGGATCCATCAACTACTTGAATGTTTCTGAAATAACTAGCCTTACTAAATCCTTCTCCTGGAAAATGACCACTTCCCATTTGAGTAGTGGTGTGCTGTCCATCTGATGCGGAGTTTACAACTTCACCGCCCCATTCAATTAAGGTTGCGCCATCTGCTAAATTCGAAAATAACGAAGCTGGCCAGTAACCTATGACCTGATTGCTATTCCCAAATTGCATCCACCAATTACCCTCATTTGGATCCTGCAAATATAATTTTAACAAAATTAATATATAATTCTGATGTTGAAATATTCAAGCTAAATGTCAGAGGATATTTGCATCTTCCTTTAATCGCATATGTTTCCTGACACAAAGTATTCTCGTTCACATGCATAACTACTTTCTTAACGTAATGTAATGATGTTTCCTAAATTGTTTTTAATTCTTTATTGTGTATCTGCTGGGCAACTTGAAACAAACATAGGTATATTGCTAATTGTATATGCATTTGTTTGTATTTTATAGATAAGGTACAGGTCATATAAATAATGCAGGCAGCTCCTTGATACTAATTAACTATTACAAACTGCATTTTTTAATAGAGCAAACAACAACGCATCATACGAGATCGTAATACAGTTCTAAAGATTCCCCTTGGTCTGATTATCCCTCTTCAAAGCTTTAAAGTCTTCTAACGACACAAATTTTAAATTAATTAGGCTGCTTAAATTATAATAAGTGCAAGTTTAAGCATTTGCCTGGTACTAAGTGCTAATCTTTCAACTGCTTACATCCTCTTAAGGCATTTCAGTAAAATACTTGACTCTATATACGTAAAGTATAGAATGAGTGAGAAAATGATTCCTGTAATTGTACAAGAGTAAGCATTACCTTCCAAAGTAGTATACTAATATCAAATTGAGAACCATGATAGCTTGATACTGGGAATATGCTAGCCCCCATAGCTATCTCATTGTTGATTTGAATAAAGCCTGAGCAGAGCAAATTGTAGCATCCCGTGGCTTCATATGCGTCACTCTGTCATTATTATAAAGTTTTCAGAACCTAATGACACACTCACATTCACTAATAATATTCAAGTGCCCAGTTTGTCCAAATATGAGTCAAATAACTTATGCTTGACATATCAAAGCATAAATGCAATCTTTTTGAAAGACTTATAACTTTGTGAGAATTCTCAACCAGAAGACACTCGATTTTGGGATGGAGGAGCGGATATCAGTATATGTTTGGATAACAAATTCTAAAAGAAAAGTCGGTCCTTAGTAAATATGATACTTAGAGTTCATGGAATATAAAAGCAAACCTTAGCCCGTAACAAAAATGCAATTTCTTATAGACTGAAGCGAAGATGATTGCTAATATTCAAAGTTAATTTGAAAAGAGAATATGCACTAGTGTTGGGAAATGGGTTCATCTGCATTGCAGTTAATTAAATATAAAATTGTGTGTACCAGAGATTCTAATGACTTACAGTCCAGTATGTAAAGAGTCTGGTGTTATTGTCCCCATACAAATCTGGACTAACCTGTTTACATAATACAAGTCAGAAACAGAGCAACATGTTTCAATCATATCTAATGATAGTACTAGGTAGTAACAATTATGAAAACCTTGGAAATGAATGTACTGAATCTTGTTAAAAATTTACCTGCCAACCAGCTTCAATGCTGTTAAGATCTCCATCGAAAGAACCTCCTAAAACCCATATCTGAGAAAGGCTAAATTCATTTGATTGCTCAATTTTTGGTTGCCAAACATTCATAGTTGCCTTCGCTCCAAAATACTTGTCTTCGTCAACATAAGCAATTGCATGCTGAAATGAACAAGATAATATCAATTTCTACTGCTCTCAACTCTTTAGACCTTTCTAATGGCTTTGTGTTCCCCATGATTATTGCAAAACCAAAAAACTACTTTTCAACTTCTTTTACTACCAAGTTTTTTTCTAGATAATTAATATCTCCACATTAGGTAATGTGATTTATACTACTAATCTCACTTAATGAGGAAACCTATTTTATCTCAGTTCAACACAGAACTAAAAGTTAAAATAATATCACACTGACACTTGCAGTTGCAACCATGGTGAATATTACCTGGTGCCCATTTTGAGTAACGAGGTCCGGTTGCGGTTTAGCTGAATTCGGGCGAATAATGTTAACAATCTTTTTCTTTTTGCCATAATTCTTGATAGAGCTAGCTCTAAGAACATCCTCTTCCTTTGTTCTTCTTACCGGAATTGTTCCTTCAGCACACTTTCCATTTGAATGCCACAATTGTTTAATTGGCTTTAACCCTTCACTGGACTTTAAAGAATTTACTCTTTTATTATCAAAGAGCCCTTCTGGATGATAATTAGGCCCCAACTAGCAAAAAAACATAAACCAAAACAATCAAAATCTACAACATATTATCACTTCAAATTCCCAATTTTTCAACACACACACACAGAGGGGGGGAGAGGGAGAGAGGGAGAGAGAGAGGGAGAGGGAGAGGGAGAGAGAGAGAGAGGGAGGGAGGGAGAGGGAGAGGGAGAGGGAGAGAGGGAGAGAGACAGAGACCTGAATTTTGTGATTCTGAAGAAGTGGATGATCAAAAGCTGGTTGATGAGAGATAGGAATACAGTCAATCACATCCCCATCTGGGCTCTGTTATTTTTTCAGACAACCATCATTTTAATCACAATTAACAACCTACACACACATAAAAACAGTAAAAGCTTAACTTCATGCTAACCTTAATAGATTCATGAGCAACTTTATTCAAACTCTTCAAGTGATTCTGGACTTGAATCTTCTTCTTAAGAGAAATCCTAGCAGCAGAATTATATGGCACAAAAAACAAGAAAATCAACACAACAAGGCAATTCAACAACTTCATCTTCATAGCCCACTTGCTAAACTAAGCAACCAAATAATTGGTAAAGTAAAACAGACCACACAAGTCAGCACATGTAGCTTCAACAAACCATGCAGTTACTTAGCTTAACCTACACATTTACACACAATATATATCAAGAAACTCCAAGAAAAGTCTGCTGACTATTTAACTCGTGAAATGTTCAGACCAAAACCAAACATGGTGGAAAATAATTTGCAAATATTAATGGGTTTGATTGGTTTCCACTATACACAGTTACATTTTTTTTCTGGTGATTAAATGAAGAAAAAAAACATGTACATTTTTTATTTTTTTATGTGGCGGTACTTGTGGACCATACATATTCTGTAACTACCAATCAAGGATATGAAAATGTAAAGACAGAGACAGTAATATCATTACATGTTGCGTTGGAGATTATGATAATCTAATATATTGTCGGTACAATAATTATTTCTGCATATTATGCATTGGCATCATGGCATAACTATTTTTTAAGTAGTTGGACTGTTTCAATATGTGACTTTGTTGAAGGTTGAATTAATTGGCTGTTAGTCAATTTCATTACAATATAAAATTACAATTATATTATACTTTTTAAGTGAAAATGTAACAGAATTTCAACATACAATTTAAACGATGATGATCTATTATCTCCCTCGGTTATCTCCTATCTTTAACTTTTATAATCAAGGTGACTTAATTTTGACCGTAAATTAAAATTTAGTTTTTCGTTATTTTAAAAAATTGGATAGATTAAATCATCAAAATATATTCCCCAAAATCTACATGTACCCCCTGAAGATAAGTTCAGTGGGGAGGGTTAGGGTTTCGTAGTGGAGTCAATAGATAAACTAATCAAATTTATTTAAACCGAATATATTGGTAAAATAAGAAGGTCATTGAGGGAATTATTGATTTGATTCGGTAGCGTCGGACGATTCACAGCAGCAGAAGAGAGGAGTGAAGAGCGAGTAGCGAGTGTATCCTACTAGGGGTTCAACGAATCTTTAATTACTGTGCCCGATATTAATTATAATTAAGAGAAAATGTTGCGGCTAAATCTTGGATGTGGCAACTGAGTGTGAGTTTTTGACAAGGAGATATTAAGAATTAAGGGGGGAAATGGTTCTTACGGCATAAATAAGTGAAGAAAAATCATTGGCTATTGTCCTGATTACTTTTACTTATGTATCATTGTATCTAGAACACACATATCCGTACACACACTACAACTTGGTATGGTGGGTTAATTGGTTGGTTGGACAAATTAAATTTAATTTCTAACTGTATAATTTTTATATACGTTTTTTTATTTACACACTATATGAAATTATTTATGTCAATTTTAACGCAATATATCAAACAAGTCAGATAAATTAGGACGGTCGAGTATTATATTTATACTTAGACCCGGCAATTTGGTATACAACACAATAACACGAAATAATAATTTCGTATTTGTGTTTACCTTTTTTATACACCAATACAAAATATATGAACATGAAATTACACAAACAAATTTAGTATAGATTTGAATTTATTTTTTGGGTACAAAGCATTAAACAAAAATATAATAAATAAATAAAAGTACTAAAATTTAATCAATGCATATTATAAATAAATTTTTATATATTTTACAAAAAGAAAATCGAAAGTAGTTTCAAATTTAGTTTTACAACATTTGACTTCGGTTTCAACTAGTAAATTTTAATCGAAAACAAATTTTATTTGTTTATTTTTATTTTTACTTAAAATTATACAAACGCAATGATATAAAATGTACACGACATTAATGTATACAAACACGAAATTCACTATTTCTTAACTCATGTTTGGATTTACCATTCTTGTGCATGAAAAATGAAAATACATGTTAATGATATAAGATATGATCCGCGTTAGACCCGACAATTCAGCTAATTGGATCGATTTCGAATCAGATGAATTTCAGAATTGGATCCACTTTCGATTATGATATATTTTGATTAAATTTGGGTCGGGTCGGATTTGATTCGGTTTAGGTACAATTTGGATTCGAGTTTAAATTTGGTTAAACCTAAATTTTAATCAGTTTTGTTTCGGATCAGATGTATTTCGATTTCACTCAAATTCAGATTAAAATCATATGTAATTGAGTTTAGATTTTTTGAACTTTAACTTATCCGGATCTATTTTTTGTTTCGAAGAAATTCGGCTCTAATTAATGATGGATAAGCTAGCATATAATAAGCGTAATAGACTTTTTATCCAAAATGCATTTAAAATAAATATTAATACCCTATTATTTAGATTTAAATTATAAAAAATTGTCAAAAATACTAGTTTTTCCAAGTTTTTTTTAAAGATTTTTTCTATTTTCTGAAAATATTTTGCAAAAGTATGGTGCAACCAAAATTATCCAGATATTTAACTAGTTGCATCGAGTTTTTTTTTAGTTATATAATTATATTTGAGATTACATGAAGGGGAAGAATCTTGTCGAGATTACATCTAGTTGCATGATTACATCGAGTTCTAGAAAAACCGTATTGCAACAATATTTTGAATTCAGTATTTCGATTCATATTCAATTCGAATAACCTTATATCCGGTTTTAATTTGTTTCTGGTCTTTAATGGATCTGATATTTTGGATAATTTTCGATTAAATTTTTACATCGGATCAAATTGGTTTTTCGGATCATTATCGGATTTGACTATATTTTCTAATTTCGATTCGGTTCGGATTATTTCGGATTTGGTTCAATTTCAAATGTAAAATTGAATCTCGGTTTAACGAATTTTGTTTCAGTTCTTCAGAATCCTCGTAAGACCACTTCTTAACACCTCAAATATTAAATAGAACTTGTCTCTTAACAGAGTATCAGATACGTGGTTATTGGAGGACTCAAGTTCGAAACCCTCATGCCCCTCAATATTCTCAATAATTATTAGAAATACTATATGTGTACTTTTGTTATATGTGTACTTTTGTGGGTCAAAATGAATGGGACGAGATTACCATCGATTATTTGAAAATTTTGTACTATGGTGGATCTGAAAATGAGATAATATCCTACCTTGCTATTGAAAAATGGTCACTTCACAGTACACGATACCAAAGTACAGAATACGGATGAATTGACGGATTTAATAATACTCCATCCGGTTCTCAATGATAGTTTTATTACTTTTTGACACGTATATTTAAATACATGATTATAATCACCCATGGTTATTAACTTGTATAACAAACGAAAAATTTAATTTCAAATTTTAATTTGATCTAAAATCTAAAATTTAATATTAAATACACTAATACATATTTTCACATGTAGACATGCATTTTAAAAAGTAATGAAATGATTTTTGTTGACTGAAGTGATAATAATTAATTGGATTTTTATGTTTATTGTTTGCCATAAATCTTATGTTGATAAATTATGTTGTGTTTGTAAGGATTAGACCTCCATGTTACTCGTGGATGCAGATTTGAATACATCTAATAACAAGTTTATGGCATAATATACTTTATATTACATACATGACCCTTTAGGTAGAGAAACTTTTATTTCTAAATACTCTAAAATATGTCCGTAGTAGGTTAATTCAACTAATGCATTTATCAATTATAATTATGATAATATAATAATATTTCGAAGAATATCAATTCTAATCATGCCCTAAATCAATTGAAGAATGCTACAAAAAGTGAAATTATAGTTTGTTTAAGATTCTACGAAGTCAAAATTCGGGAAGTTTAGAATGAGTACCCTCAAGGTCACAAAATGAAGCATTCCGCGAAGTCTCAATTTGTACCACATTGAGAAGTTAACTTATAGCAAAGTTATATAAAGCTATATAGTGAAGTCTCTTTTAGAAAACTCTAGTATAGTCTTTTTAAGAAGTTTATTCTTCGATAGATTTATCGCGAAGTCTAAACATTAATGTTCATGTCGTGAAGTCTCTAAAACTGATAAGCATATCGTGATGTTATCATGTAACAAACTCCAAAGATATATCGTGAAGTCTACATGTCGAAAACTCAATCTACTATATGAGAATACTATATAGAGATTTCCAAGTATATTGATGAAAGTTCTATGTCGCATTGTCTAGAACTTTGTCAAAAGTTCACGATAATTGGACTTGGCCAAATCTCAAACTGTAACATTACAAATTTTAGACTTACAAGAAACGAAGATCAAGAACATGTGTTTCTGTATTTTTTTTACATTATAAAAAATATATGAATAAAGTCTACAGAAAAACATGAAGATATAAGTTAGAAGATATGAACCAAGGTAGAAAGTGACACTACAAAAGAAGATTAATTGGACGTAATGAGAAGTTTCCTAAGCTGGTATAGACATTTTAATTAGTCAAGTTCTTTTGTATTAGTTTATGAATTGTATGTAAACAATGGAGTCTTGCACAACCAATATAATGTGCATTATTCACTTGTCTTTCATGTGTACACAAATGAGAAAACATTTATATCTCTCTCAAGAAAACAATAACTAAGAATTTTATTTAGAATCAGAATTTGTAGCAATATTCTCTTCCTAATACAACAACATAGTTTGAAAATTAACTGGTGCGTTTATTTAACATTTCATACTGAAACATTATTAACACAACATACATCTAAACGACAATAAGAACATACATTTAAACTACAATAATAACATACATTTAAACTATAACAAGTTTTAAGAGAGAAAAATCAATAAACATATACAATACATTCAATCCCCTTCTGCATTATAAATCATGTCTAAAAAATGGCATTAGAGCAGACTGTTAACCTCTTACCAGTCTAAAATCAAAAATGAGTTTAAAAAACACAATAATAATAAGATTCCTAGCATTGACAAAAAACATCATACTTTATGAAAAATGAAGTTGTTATTCATCAAAACTGTTAATCCTTTCTACATGGAGATTTTCATAAATGAAAACAAGGATTTTTAATTTTATTCCTGAAATTTGAATTTAAATATCTTACACTCTATTTGTAAAAAAATTAATAAATAAATTATGATATGTAATTATATTTCAAATTTATTATCATATTTTATTATTTTTAACATTATATATAATTAAATTAAAATTAAAATAGATTTTTTTGTAATGAAATTATAATACTATAAAAATGATAAATTAATGAAATGGATTAAAATTAAAAATTATATATATAATCATATATATATAATATTTGTTCATTATACATAAAAATAATATTATGTTTGTTAAATATACTAAATAAATATAATACAAGATTTTGCTCCGACATTCAATTTTTTTATATTATTTTCGGTTTTCTACTTCGTACCACGAAAAAAATTACAAATATTAATTTTGACGATGACCATATCGGGGTCTCTGTCACACTGAAAATACATACCTAAGGAAACTTTTTATAAATCAAAAGAATCAACTGCATACATCATATAATTACAATTGACAATAAAGTGTTGTAAGTATTGTCATAAAAGTAAAGAAAAAAATCATACCAATCGATAGACAAAAATTCAATATCTTTTCATAAAGAATTTTACATGCAGGAATTAACCATGCTTACGATTGGGAGAAGAAAGCCTTGCTTCAGTAGTGCTTTGAAAATGTGATGATTGAGAAATATTAGTTTTCTGGATTTTTCCGAAAGAAGTATAATTTAGAAATATGCCTCAAGTTAGTGTTTCGACTATAAAAATACCAAAATAATGTTCGAGTTACGTGAAGACCACGCTCTCATCAAAACAGATAATCCCCTTCTGTTTGGTTCTTGAAGGTTGAGTGGCTTCCGTTTCCCAAGATACAACAAACAAAGATGGTTTTTGGCACTTAATAAACCCGTCTTCTACTAACCAAACAAAGACGATGTTCTATCTCACAGAAAGAGACGTTAGGGCTCTAAGAGGAATACAAGAAAACCATGATACTTGTGTGATTTTTTTGTCTAAAAAATAGTGAGGCAAGAGCCTATATTTATAGAGGGAATATATGTAACTTCCAAATTATATTACTTTGTAACCTTTCAAATTAATGATCCAATAAAATCATATCATTATTATAGGAATTACAAATTCAAAATACATAAGTTACAAATCAAAAAAATAAATAAAATGTAAATTAATTTCTATTCAAAATGTGTCCAACAATCCCCGACATGAATAAAAATTGACTTTGCAAGATGACTCTTTTGACACGGAGATAGAAAGCCACGGTAAAAACCAGCACAGTATAATAGGCGTTACCCTTTGAACCTTCCCTTCGAAGAACATATTTACATTTTTAGAATTTCAGTAGTCGCGTTGACCTTGAACTGCAGTTCTATATTGTAAAATGATGATATATTTCCCATTGGATTTTATCCTATATTTATTCAGTTCTCAGTGTTTAGCCCATTTTTGTCCTGAGCTTTGGTCCGGTTCTGTGAGTTTTACCCGGAATTGGCCCCCATAATTTCTTCTTAAAATGACCACAATTCACTCATATAGGTGATCTATTGAATAATACCAAGGTATTATTTATTTGACATATCGACACATAAGGATCATTAAAAGCATAGCTTAGCCTTTTTCGTATTTTATCATTATTTTCATCATGGGAATAGACCCGGGAGTAAAACCCCCATGGTGATCTCACTGAGTCTTTACATTTAGGTTGTCCCATTGAACCAAGATCTTGGATCTCCAGTCAACAAGGTTGGGTTTCCTCTGTAATGACTTTTCATTTTGGGCTTTAGTCTCATTCATATCGATGATTTCTCAATTGTCTCTCTTGTTATCCCTTTGGTTAGTGGATCCACATTGTTATTCTTTGACTTGAAGATGTAGTCAATAGTGACAACTCATATGGAGAGTAGTTATTTGATGGAATTATATCGATGACGAAATTGTCTCGACGTTCCATAATAATATCTTCATATTGACTAAATTTCCAATATTCATAATTTGTCTATATTTAAAGAGTATTACAGACTCTGTCATCATCAAGGTTTCAATTAAAAATGGACATTACCAACTTTCAACATTTCAAAAGTTAGCAATTTCAATTCACCAGAAAATCAAATTTGAGAATTCCCAAATTACGATTCTCTTAATCTGGCTAGTTACTCAATTTGAGTGTCCCCAAATTAAAAACTTCATCACATAATTTGAAACCATTGAAAATATTATCTATTTTAAGTTTAACATGAATTAGTCTCACATGCCACAAAGTGAAAGACTAAAGCTAGTAGGCAGAAGAATTATTATACTTTATTTATTAATATTCTTTACATTCTTAACCAATCGGTTACATAACCATTTCCCAAAAATAACTGATGTGAGACATGTCTTGAGCCACTTCATCTACTATGTGGGCCTCGTGTTTCTTCCACATCGGTAGTCCGCAGTCAGTTGAATTGTGACCCATTTTGTCATAATTGAAACACTTTCCTTGAAATATTTTCTTTGAAATTTTATCCTTAGGCCCCAAGTCTGGCCTCTTGTCAGGTTTCCCATTCTTAAACTTGAAGTTCCTCTTGACCTCCGCCATACTAGCATTTGAAGAGACGACCGACCGACTCTTGTTATCTTTATCGATTTGAATTCTTAAGATAAGATCTTGCACAGACATCTCTTTGCGCATATGCTTCAAATAATTCTTGAAGTCCTTCCAACCATGAACATTTTCTCAATTATAACGGCTACTTGGAAAGCTTCATTCATGGGCATTTCATCAGCTTCGATGTCATGCATGATCATATGAAGGTCTTAAACTTGATTAATCACCTTCCTGGAATTTACTATTATAAAATCAAGGAGTCGGGCCACTATGAACTTATCAGTACCCGCATCCTCGGTTCTATACTATATGTCGAGTGAGACTCATGAAGCTGTGGATGTTTCAGCATACTATACACCTTGTATAGTGAATCACTCAAAAATTCATTACGTAATTTCTACACAAGAAATTCAAGTGGTTCCAAGCTTGGACTACACTCACTAGTTGAACATCAAACTCATCTTCTTTCACTTAGGTGCATCCTCAGTCAAGAACCTTTTGTTTCCACATCTTTAAAATTCAGCCACTAAATTTAGCTGGTTTTTCCGCTTGAGTGGTTACCGATACAGCCGTATTTGGCACCGCAAGGATTGTCGCATTAGGAACTGCCTCAGCAGTGACACGCCCTTCACTAGACAAGCTAGCCCCATCAATTCCTGTTATTTTTGAAACTCAATAAAAAAAATTCTGGTCAGTTTAATTGCTCATGCAGGCAAGTACAAATAAATTGCATGGACATAGATATCTAATACTAACTTATACTCAAACTTCCAACAAACCGTCAAGCAAGTAACTAGTATTTTTATTTCCTATATACTAACTCAAACACGATTAATCCAATTAAAATTATTGACATAAATTACTACAAAATGGCAAGTATTGTAACTCTCTAAAGTAAACTAGTACATAAAGCTATCTAGCATAATATAATAATTATTAAAACACAATTAAACGTGTGCAATAACTTTATTTAATTAATCAAGCAAGTGATATTTGTATATGAAATTGTACAAAAATTAATTACAAATGTACAAGCAAAGAACAGTGCTAAGAAAAATAGGCCTAATCCAATGAAATTTAACGGTCTTAAGACGTATAAAAAAACTGACCATTGATTTGAAATTTTGTAAATATTAAATAGTCACGACAGTCAAGCAGTTAAGAATATAAAATTTATCATGTCCGTTCCAAATAACACATAAGATACTAATTTAGCTCACATTAAAATGAAACTGTAAAATCATCAAGCAATATCAAACATAAGCCTAACACCTCTTTGCACTGATAGAGAGAGAAAACTATGAAAAAAACCCATAGTATCCATATTAGTTATAATCAAAAATATAAAATTGTCTATTTTTATTATTCCAGAATAGAAAATGTACGTAGCATGATTTTAAAAACAAAATTAATGGGCATATTAATGTCACAAAAAATTACCCTGACAATCTTAACATTACGTAATTAAAACAAAAAAACATACCAGTTCAACAAAAGGAGGTTACACATGCTATCATTTAGGAATATAAATAAATGACAGAAAGCAAATTAGTAATACCAACACATAACACGTAAGCCCCTTCCGTGTGGTGCTTGAAGGTTGAGTGGCTTCCGTCCTCCAAGATACAACGAACAAAGGTAGTTTTAAGCACTGAATAAACCCACCTTCTACGTACCGAACAAACACGGTTTCTATCTTATAGAAATAGACCTAAGGGTTCTAAGAGGAATACAAGAAAATCATGATAATTTTGTGATGTTTTTATCTAAAAAATAACGAGGAAAGAGCCTATATATATATTTAGAGTAAAGTGCACTTCATGCACGCGTATTTTGTATGTCAGACCACTATGGATCAATTTCTAAAACTCTTATTTTGTGTACCTATGCTTCAAAATATATACCAACGTGTGTACATCCGTCAAATGTTGTTGATGCCCGTTACCTTTTTTGAGGGCATTTAAGATAATTTACATAATAACAGTTATATATACACTATAATTACAGGAATTTATCTTTCTTATTATTTCCCCTCAAACACGAAACCCTAATTTTTTAATTGAGTTCTCTCCTAACACAGAAATGGCAGACAACACAGCTATGAACGAATTTTTTTTGACATGGCTTGCGATTGTATGTGTATGAGCGTGGTTAAGACGTGTTGGTACGGTAAAAATGCAGGAAGGAGGTTTAGGGAATGTGTTGAAGAAGAAAGTGGATATCACATGTGGGTAGTCTAATCACTTGGACCTCGAGCAGTAGCAGCGATTGAGGAGCTGCAGGACCAGTATGTTGAGCAGGTATCGTCTGATCCAAAAATATGAAGCTAAGATGAGCGCCGTGAAGAAAATGCAAGAGTTCACTGTCATTGCGATGTTTATTTTGTTCTCGCTAATGATGAACATGGTTCCCGGTGGTGTTGGACAGAAAACTGTAGTTGAAGATGAAGGATACGAGTCCTTGAATGATTAGGAAAATGGTTCACTTGTAGTTTCATGAATAATAGTAATTTTGTGGTAGTTTTTTATGGTTATTGTTGGTAGTACTTGTTTTATGGTAGTTCTTGTCTTGTGTACCCATGGTAGTTATGTTATTGTAGGCTTAAAATTTAAGAGTAGTGTACTTTTTATATTTTCAATGTAATGAGGAACTTATTCATTGCGTAACATAATCAAACTTACTATTTACGTATCATAATCTATTGCGACAACATTATCTTGTCAAATTGTCACATGTATAAGGTGACATAAATACCATCCAAAATGGACCTAGTAGACATTACATTAGTTAGTTCAATGGTCATATACAAGACCATCCAAAATGGACATAGTCATAAATTACAATAAAACACATATTGTCATGAGATTATCACATGTCATACTAGAGTTGACCATCCAAATAAACCTAGTAAACACATAATGGTCACATATAAGACCATCCAAAATAGATATAGGCATAGTCATAGTTCAATGATCATATCCAAAACTAATCCAAAGTAGACTGTGATCATAATAAAACCATGGAAAAAGATATTAAATCTTCCAAACAGAGTTTTCCCTCAAATTTGCTTGCATTTCCTTCCTCTTAGCCTCTACATGCTCCCTGATTTTTGTGGTCCCTTTTCCTTGAGCATTTGTTTTGGAAGCTTGAATGTTAAGTGGCATACTTTCAACACTACCTCTTTTATTCCTCTTTTGTAACACCCCTCCTTGAGTGCCTTCAGCCATTATGTTAAGCGGGGGTCCCCTTGTAACATTAAACTTAGCAATATTTGGTGCTTGTCCAGAAGGGTTTGATGCAGCTTTATTCCTTGCCTTACTTTTTGTGGTCCGAGGAGCAGCATTTGCATTACCTTCAGTAGATGCCCCACCATCTTGGTTGTACTAGTTACAACAAATTTTTTTGCAACCTTGGTCCTTACTTTGACAGTTTTTCCATAGCCATTAGCTCCGTCATCTATCTGTGTCATCACATAACAATCAATCATCATAAATAGTGAATCAATCAATCATTACATATAAAAATGTACTTACCCTGGCTGGACAAGTCCTGATGTTGTGAGTTAGCTCTGTACAATAGGTGCACTTAATTTTAGTATTTGCCTCTTCAGTCTGGTTCCTGTTGTATCAGCTATGTCATTGTCATTGGTCCTCTTTTTCTTTGGCCTACCAGGCTGCACTTAAACATCTGGTGGAAAAGGTTTTGGAAAAGGAGTTTCAGTCCACTCAGTTTCTCCACATATTGGTTGAACTGTGTTGGTGTAGCAAGATAGGAACATGTCCTCGCTGTATGACAAGTGAATCAAGGGCTCATAGGGCTTCTTGATCCATGTTATACATGCACATGCATGGTAGCAAGGCTATGGAGGCCAGAAAGCTCCCACTTCTTTCATGCACATGTATGAGCATCCAAATCTACAATCATTCATAACCTCTTGATGACATAGTTACCAAGTACTTAGCGCCTCCACTCCAGAGAACATGACAGCCCTTACTTTGTTCAATAGCGCTATAAATATAGTGACATATTACTTAGTAATCATAAAGTAATTAGGACAAACACCATTATAAAGAACTTAAAGTTTATCCTTCTCATGACATTAGGACATATTGGATTCAGTGCATAGTTATTTTATCCCTCATCTTCTGTTTCATCACCATGACATCAACATGAATGGCCTTCAACATAGAAATAATGGGCAGCTCTCTGTATTTTCTGATTGTACTGTTAAAAACCTTTGAATGGTTATTAGCAAACATATCACTTTTACCATTATTTCTGAATTCACTCCTAGACCATTAGCTTCTAGGCTTCTCAGTCGACCAGTCATAGCACTTTCTTGACAACTGTTAAGAAATTACCACATTAACACAAAAATTTTGTTACCTTTTGTATGTAAATAATGCATTCATTTGTATATTTGTTGAGTATACCAGCAAATCACATTAACACAATAAATTTGTTACCTTTTTAACTCTTCCATGTGCTTGTAGAATGTGTACTCTGTTGTGGCCCTAGCTACCAACCAAAGGAACATCCTAACACCAATATCCTTATGGTCCTTTCACATATTTTTGTAGAGGTGCATGACGCAGAATCGATGTTCTGCAGTAGGAAAAATAGCCTTCAATGCATTTATGAGACCCTTCCATTGTAAGAAAAAAAAACTTTAAGTATTAGCACTTGAAGGTAAAAGCAATAAACAGTTCAAATTAAGCTTAGCCACATACCTTTTGTCTGTCACTTATGAAGGTAAAAACACCATCATTTTTAATTCTTAAATCATTCTTCAGGTTTTCCAAAAATTAGTTCCAGCTGTCATTATTCTTATCTTCTACTACAGCCTATGCTAGGGGGTAAATCCCATCATTTGCATCACATGCGACTGTTGCAAGTAACTGACCCCCATATGGCCCTTTAAGATGACATCCATAAAGCCCAAGCAATGACCTACAACCATCTCTAATTATTTCTTTAATGGACCAGAACACACAGATAATCTTTTAAACCTTTTTCTCCCATCATTTAATTTGGTCTTCAGTCATCAACGGAACTATTGTGTCAGGCATTACTTTCATCAACTCATTTCCATACTCCCAAAGCCTCCCATACTGATCAACATGTTTACCTCTTATATTTTCAAAAGCCTTTCTATTTTCCCTAGCAATTGCAAATACACTCACATGACAGTGCCAGTCATTAACAACTTTCATCCTAAAAAATGCTAGTGGCCAGGTGGATTCATCTTGATTTCATCTTCATAATGCTCTGTTATCCACCTTGAATTTATCTGTTTCTGATGAAATGTTACAGTGCAAGTGTGCCTGGGATTGTACACTTTGATCTGTATGTATCACTGTTGCTCATCTTTGAAGTATATATCTTCCACTCACAAGGAATATTACTGACAAACTTAACTCTAATACCATAGTTCATACATTTCTCAATAGAGTTTCTATGCTTTATTACATGCATTCTCACTACTGCTCTGAAAATTTTGGTTGTTGGAAACAACAACCCAATCTCAAATTGTGGATCCTACATCCATGTCTTGTGATTGAAGACTGGATAAGAGACCTCATCTTCATCTATAGAGTTACTTGCCATCCTCTCAAATTTCAAAGTTTGCTTTTTCATGCTCTGTGGTTGGATCAACATATTCTATATTTCTATTTTGGGAGGGGGAAACTCCTGAGTAGCAAAACCATCACCATCCACAACAGTTATAGGTTTAGAAGTAGTGTCATATACATATATAACCCTATAGGGTGGAAGAAGTTCACACATTTCTAAAATGTCACCATCTGTGCCTAGGGTGTGTAAACCCTTTACTATATTAGTTCCTGGCCACTTATAAAAAAAGTTGTATATCCCTAGTTGCCCACACTCCTTATACATACTTATCAACTCTAGCAGAATCATTGTATCAAATTCATACAAGTCAAAAAAATCATATGAACCACTCTCATCTTCTTTAAAGTTATTTGTCTCAATCAAATGTCCCCCATAATAAAGTTTTATAGGTAACATGTCTGGGTAGGCTGAGACATAAAAATAAGATTTATACGGAGCATTATCTTACTTTATACATGATTCCAGTCAATGCATATCATTCCAATCAATACAAACATTAAAAAACACCCATTTATGTATCTACATGTGCAATGCACACTGTAAACAAACACAAGGGACCACATTATCCATGACACCTCATATAAAATTCATAAAAGTAAAACCCTAATTATACATACCCTACACACATACCCTACAGAAACCCTAATTTATAATACCGTACCCTACAGACAAATAACCCTAATTACAGAAAATCCTAATTACACATAAGATTATATAGATACATACTATAATTAAAGGGTAAGAATCTTTACCTTCATGCCAATGAGCTTCACTTAACTTGTAAATGTCTTTATCTCTGGGATCTCTCTGAAACCACACCATTTTTTGACTATGAAGATGGGCAAAGAACGACAGGAGATGAAAACTGATGGTGGAAAAAGCGGGAGTATAAGGCGGGAGATGATGGTGAGAGGGATATGTAATCGTCACAGAGACTGATTTGGGGAAAATGAACTATGTTTATATATTGTCTAAAATACCCTAAAAAAGGTAACATCATCAACAATATTTGACGGATGTACACATGTTGGTATGCATTTTGAAGCGTAGGTACACAAAATAATAGTTTTAGAAATTGGGTACTCATAGTAGTTTGACACACAAAGTGCGCGTACATGAAATGCACTTTACTTTTATATTTATAGACGAAAAAAATATAAGTTGCAAATCATATTAATTTGTAACCTCCAAATCAATGTTTCAATAAAATCATATCATTATTATAATTGTTACATATTTTAAAATCCATAAGTTACAAATTAAACAAAATAAATTAAATTCAAATTGATTTTTATTCAAAATATGTCTAATATTTGCTTCATAATTTTCTAGGTGTCTTGTATGGAAAAAAGACTTTGCAAAGATATTTTCCATCTGAATCAAATCTTGTTAATTAAAGAGATGGATATATATGCACCCGTATGTATATACATGTATTCAACACAACATATCAGAGCACTTTTATTTTTTAATGTTTAAAATATACTAATGTCTTGAAGTAGAGTTTTGATACTAAAATCAGTATCACTTTGTACAGAAGAAATAGTTGATTTTATAACAACTTGAATTATTTTATTTCGTTAAGAAATGAATCAGATATTAAAATTTTATTTTCTCAAAAAATATATTAATGGTGAATATGTGTCAAAGAAGAGAAAAGGAAGAAGACGAATGCAAAAAGACTATTTACCCCTATTCAGTTTTATTTATAAATGGTGTTAATGTATTTTAACGGAAATACACATATTTTAACGAAACTGAAAGTCCAATATAGCAAGTGATAGTTTTTGAATTGTGGTATCTTAAGTGATCTGACACCCTAACTACGAGCACATAAAGCAATTTACTCCTTTTTATTTACAAGACATTGTAAGCTAACTATCAATTTCGGGATCAGATGTAATTTTTTTTTTGTAAGTATTGGTTTATGTTAAGTAACCAGTAAAAAGTCTGAACAAATTTAAAGTCTTTAACACACTTTCCCAATATGATACATTTAAATTAAATAAATGGGCTGAAATGACTCAAACCTTAAATCACTCCATAAATCGAGTTTTGATACTGTATTAAATAATCAGTCATATAAAATCTTATACTTTTTAACACATGATTATATATACAAAACTTTATTATAAATAAAAATAGGGGTGATTGCGGTGCAGGCAGTGTAGTTTTTTTCACAAATCGCAAAGCAAACCGCACACGCACACGCAGTTTGACCAAATTTCCAAACCGCGCCCGCACTGCGTAAACTCAAAAACTGCATGAAATACACCACGAAAATGTGATGCAGTGTGGTGCGGTTTGTGCGGTTTATTTATTCAAAAAAAATAATATTTACATACAAATATAATAAAAATTAAGCTAATAAGAAAACTAAAAATAATATGTTTTTGATTAAAAATAAAAATATATCGGTAATTTATAATATGTAAGCTAGCATTTATAACACAAAACTATAGTAAACAAGAAATTAATCTATCATGTATAAATATATCTATACATAAATTATATTATATATAATAAATTTATATATATGTTATTCCCAATCAATGCAACAAGAATTACAGAAGAGGGGGTTGAATGTAATTCTGGCTTCTTTTTCTGATTTTAAGAATGTTCTTACTTAATATATAACTGTGTTTGATTTTGCAAGAAGTGCGGAATGAATAGTAAAATGAAAATCAAAACACAAAGCAATAAAACACAAGGCTTTAAAACTTTCTGGTGGATTTGAACTTATCCACCATATATATATATATAAGATGAGAACTCTGTGATGCTTGAATAGCACACAGCTGCTTACAAGTGAACTTACAGAATTACAGAGAAATGTTTAACATATACAACTTTATCTATCTCTCTGAAAATAATGCTTACTTCATTAGTTTGTTCTACTTGCTACACTTGGTTTATATACTACCAAGTTACATGATAAAAAGACAAATAAGTAAAATAAAAATTGTTTCTTGTCTAATTTTATGCTACTTTATTACTCTATCTAGCACCTTTGAATATCTTCATAATTGCATGAAAATGGTAATGCTTCTTTGTTCTCTAAATCCTGTAATTAGGCTGCCACATTCCATTTACAAACATCTGATGCATGTGATTGTTTTGTCACTGTCAACTGCTATTTTGAATATGATCATCCGTCAGGACTATGTTGGTCATCCGTCTGGAGCCTTGTTGATTATCTGTCGAGAGCATTTGTAGATCATCTGTTGGGAGCCTTTCTGTCACTTGACTATATTTCACTTATACAGAATTATAAGACATCTTATATTTACAATTAGCCAACCTATTCTGCATATCAATCTAGTAGTCAACATGACTTGAAGAATCCTACAACATCTACCAATATATTGTTGTTTGCAGGCATGTGCTACAAGACTTATTTTTACATAAGCTACACTCTCGATGGATGTTCAGTTGTCATCCGTCGGGACTATGAAGTTCATCCGTCGGGACTATAGTAGAACATCCGTCGAGAGCTACAAAAATAATAAGTTAAATCTACTAAGGTGTTTTGTTCCATTTATCATCAAGTTCACAACATATTCGTAACAATCTCCCCCAATTTATGTCTACTGGAATTGTAGCCATAAATTAAGAGAAACTTGATGATAACAAAACACCCTAAATGTACAGATTGAATTATCCCAGTCTATAGGCTCATCTTTGGGAACTATTGGCTCACCATGAAAGTTCTTTGTAGGATCCACCTTAAATTCATCCTGCACTACTGAGGGCTTGGATGTTTGAGTTGTAGATGTAGACTGGTTGGGAATGTAATCTTCCATCTGATCATCATTGAAGTCCAATCTTCTTTTGGGAAGGATTTTGTATCTGAACTTCTTTTTCTGTTGAGGTTCCTTGTGCATTTTCTTATCCTGATCTTCAGCTACCACAGGTTGTTTCTCAAAAATCTCAGTTGCAGTTTTCACAGCTTGAAGCTTGGAAACTATAGCAGCTTGCTTTTTCTTCTGTTTGAGCTTCTTAGCATCTAAAGCAACTTGCTTCTTTTCTTGCTTGAGTCTCTCATTTTCTTCCTTCTTAGCTTCTGCAAACTGAAGGTGTCCAGCCACCACACAGATTTCTTTCCCATTCCTATAGATCTTAGCAATTCTTCTCTTTAGCACAGAGTCAGTTGGATCTTTGAAGAATGCAATGGACCTTGCCAACATCTTCTTTTCATCTAGCCTTGGATTCTCAAACATAAGGTCCAAGGGATTCTTGTTAGATGACTTTGGATAATTTCTTTTGGGCTTCAAAACCAAGTTAGCTTTTGGAGACTTTATACATGAATGTTGGCCCTTTTCCAAATTACCCAGACTCATTTCATTTGCAGAAATTTGTCTCAATTGAGAGAAGTGAGAAAAGACCTTGTCTTTCTTCTCAATTGGACCAAACTTCTTTACTAGCTCCTCATCAATTTTCTTCCATTTTTCATCCAGTTCCTTCTCAACTGTTGCAACATCAAGCTTCTTGAATGTTTTATTTGATTCCAACTTAGCAGCTGCTATCTGGATCAGATCAATGTTGTCCAAGACTGGTGACTTAGGAAAATTAATTTATGGCACAATTACTTGACTGACTTGTATATTTAGCACATTCTCTCTGTAACGCCCCCAAATTCGGGGTCAGGAATCTGGGTCGTCACGCCATCCTTCACTCACATGTAACATGTATTGATTCAATAATCCAACAGACCCCAATCTCACGAACACACATAAACACACATTATAGCCTTAGAAATGATGTACAAAATGTAATCTTCTTTTATTATGCTCAAATGTACTTTACAGGATCTCAAACAATTATTCGTAACCTCTACATGAAGTTACAATAATTACGACTAATATCTTATACCTATCTGGTACTCTGACCCACCTGAGACAAAGCTGCCAAGGATTCTCCCCATGACTGCAAGCGACTAAGTCCCACTCTGGCAAACTGGTTATCTGTTGTGTTGTGACATTTAAAAGAAAGTAAGAGTGAGCTATAATGCCCAACATAATAAGGTACAGTATGAAAGACTGTATGATAAACTCAAGTATAATACCATATATGATAAATGCGTTTTATTCAAAATTAGTTTTCCTTGGTGATACACACCTTCTTTGAAAACAATTCTTTAGTGGATTTGTTATCCTGCGAATACCTTAATGGTAAACCCAACACCTAGGCTTGGGTTACGGTATTGCATCACAATTCCAATTGGAAGAATAGGACATTCACTGGAGCCCCCGAGATACGATGATCAGTCGTATAACGGTAACAGTAACCTTTTTTACATATAGAGGGATGACTTCCTAACATCCTGGTTATCCCCCAAGCCGCATTCGGGCTTTATATGCTTCCCCATTCCACCCGGGTATATTTTGCATACTTCGTATGTCCTTCAGTACACATGGTACCTTCTCATACGGAAAATAAATATGGCAGCCTCCCCAGTCCATGAAGTACTGGATCTCTATACTTGGAATCATCGAACTATATCGAAGTTCCCCAAGCGTTTTGCTTGTTGAAAGGCACAACTTTACCTTATATATATATATATGTACTTCCGAAAGTTTTCGAAGGAAGTATTAAAGATGTGAGTTGACCGTTGTCAACAGATAAGTAAATAAATGAGAGAGTTTCCTTTGAAACTATATTTAAAATATTTAAAATATGTCGAGATAATATTCTTCGACGATCTCGAATTATTCGAATGATTTTCTGAAATTCAGAAAGTATTTTAATTCAGGTTTTATGATTTTTAAATCATACTAAATCATTTAATAAATAATTAATCATTAAATAATAATCATTAAATAATTAAACCTCGAATAATTATACTTTAAAAGAATATTTGAAATAATATTCCTCAACTAATTTATGTTTAAGAAATTTAAAGTAACCTTTAATAATTGGTCCAGTTTGAAATGAATAATCGTTGGAGAATACTTCTCCTATATTAAATTAATAACCGAAATAATATTCGTTATTCAAGTAAAATATAGTTGAGGGAATACGATCTTTGGAAATCGTTTTAATAAAAAATCGAGGTATTTAATGTTTCGCAAGTGGACATCGAGTCCCTTGGAATAAAATAAGTACGAACTTTTAATGCTCCAAAACATCTCCGGGATGATTCCCGAGTTTATACTTTATAAAAACCGACCGAATCTCGGTCTTATAATGTATATATCACCCTCTACTATAGCGTTTGTATTCTTAAAGAAAACACCTCTAGAATACTTCCGGGTTTTCATAAAAATTATACTTACCGATCCTCGGTCTAAAATATACTCGCCACGCTACTCGCTAGCGTTAACGTTCTCAAATATAAACTCCTCTGGGATACTTCCGGGTCTTTTTTATAACTTATACCGACCGACTCTCGGTCTAAATATAACATTTCAACTCGGTATGAACATATACCAGAAATTATCAACAATTGAGTAATGTAATACATCACAAACTTTGTAAAATAGTTTAAAGTAATCTCATGCATATATCACAATTTGTAAAATATTCACAATACAACGGTTCTTAAAAGTTAGGGTTTGAAAACTTTCCTGGGTATTTCGAGGTGGAGGATGCTCTAGGTTCCGCTCAGAAACTTATAACCATGAACACAATTCGTTTTGTTAGGTCCCGTTCTAATTTACGGCGACTCGCACTCATGTGCTACTTTTTATTCACCCTCTCAACTTATACTACCCTTATTTATTTCTTTCTTTAAGTCTGTATTCACATTATGGTCGCTTCCTTTTCCGAAGTATCTTAAGTCCGTTTTCACTTTCATTGTCGGCTCCGCTTATGGATTCTACGGTTTTGTAATCGCGCGGTCTCGGCTCCGATATTTTTATAAAATTGAAAAATCATTATTTTCACTTGAAATATTAGTTAAGGAACTCTATTTACTACTCTCTGTAAAAATTTCATGAGTTATGAATATTTTTAAGTCGATCATTTCCATTTCCAAAGTTCGTAATTCGTAGCAGTTTTTGTCGTGTAAATCACTTTTAGTAAAACGACCATAACTTTTGATCCGTAAATCGGAATCAATCAATTCAAGCACCCAAACGATCCTTATAACATTATTCTATCATAAAAAAGTGTTATTTTTCAAGAAACTTTAGTTTATACCTTCAGGACTTTCTGCAGAAACTTAATGTTACATTTTGTTCATTTTAGCGAGATTATGGTTACGATCCGAGTTTCGTTTACGCCTTAAATCTTTATAATACCACCAACAATCATCATATCATCATCGAAAAACTAACTCCTCTCAAGAACATCATGTTCTTGAGGCAAAAATCATCAACCTTAAATCTACTTAACTAATCATCAAGATTACAACAATACATTCACCAAAACTAGGTTTACAACTATGTTCTAAAAGATTTTTGAACTTAAATCTTAAATAAGGATGGGTCAAAGATTTATACCTTTATTGAGAGCTTGATATGTGTTCTTGATGATGGTGAAGTCTTAAGAGTGCTTGGTAGGGATTTTGGAACCTAAAACAGCCATTAAAATCAAGAAACCAAAGAAGAGTTACTATTCACACTATTCACTGTCATCTTTCTTGAATTTATTTCACCCATCAAAACTTGATAAAATGAGCTTAAAAATTTATCTTACCTTAGTTTAGGGTTTATGAAGCTTGAGAATTAATGGAGAAATTTTCCCATGGCTAGAGCTTGAAGTTTTGAATTTGATTTCTCCTCTTTTTGTGGTAGGGCCGAATGAAGGAGTGCTTGGGAGTGAGAGAAAGTTTTTGTGTTGCTTCTTGGGTACTTCCTTGAATAATGCTTGTATTTGCTTTTTTATTCTCTAGTATATGTCCTAGAATAGATTTATGTTGGCAAATCCTTGGACAAATCTAGCTAGCCCTTTCTAGATTACAAGCTAAGCTAATAGTTTAGTCTTTAGCTTTACTATTCTCTTAGCCTTAGATGATCATCCTATAACCTTAGCTTACTATTTGATAAAGTAACCATAGTTACTTTTCTACCATGGTTAATCAGTGCGATACGTTTATTTAATCATTTACGCGTTTGTTTGATCGTTTAAACGTTTTCGTAATAATTTCTCGTTAACGGTTCGTGGCGTAAATCCTTTCGTATTTGTTTTTTATATTTTGAAGTATCGTCCTTGGATATAAATCCGTAGGGTTTTAAATTCGTAATTAATTTGTGATTCCCGTAATTCTCGATGATTCGTAAATATGGTCATTTTTCAAAGTTCGTATACACTCATTTGGTACGTATAACCATGTTATCAACTCCGAAACTCAATTTCTCATGCACAACATAGTGTGGGATAAAAAGTTTTTCCCGTCGGTCAGGGTTACTATTCATTAAGCTTTTTACAAGGTCTCAAAAATTCGAGTTATTATATTACTATTCATAAAGGTCTTTTACCGATGTCAAAAATTTGAGTTCTTACACTCTCCCTCACTTGTTGGCTCCTCTTGGCTAATTGGAACATTTGAGTCTTTCTCCCCCTTTTTGTTAGCATCAAGTTGAGTAAAGGTAGAAGTCTGTGCAGCCACTAGCATTTGAAGCAACCGAGTTTGTTGAGCTTGATGTAAATGGATTGCAGTGATGGAAGCTTCCAAGGTTTATAGTCTTGTGTCCAAGGAGTCCAATTTGCTAGCCAGATTAGATTTTTTCTTTAGTTGTATGTTGATGTCAAGCATGGTTGTGTTGGGAAATTTAGCATCCAGTCTCTCGGAAACATCCTTCTTGACTTGATCAATTTCTGTTTTAATTTGGTGTAGTTGAAGAGAATTGAGATGTGCTTGAAGAAGCTTCTTGGTGTTGGAATTAGTTGAAGCTTGAAGAGCTGTCTAAGTCTGTTGAATGATATGAAAGAGAGTAGACTTGAAATATTGCTCATCACATTCTTTGGAAAATGCCCAAGATGGCATACTAGATTTTGAGCTAGGGCCTGCTTCTCCCCCTATGTCCATTGAACCTTCTTCAACATCATCTTCATCACCAAATAAATCCTCAGAACCACCAGTTCCATAATCAATGACATCACCAGCTGTGGGTGGCATGGTTGAGATGGCATCTTTGGCTCTTTGCATGGAGGAAGTTGTAACCACCAAATTGAGCATTCTTTCAGCAGCCACATTGTCCTGTTCAGCAAGAACTTGATAAGATGAAACAGGGTGAGTAAATGCCTCTGCTTCATAATAAGCAGAATCTAAGATAGCTTAATATTCTTGTTGAATTATTTGTTTCTTTTCAGCCTCATTGACATCCATTAACTCACTTACAATGGGATCTTCCTATACATCAGTACCTGCGTTTCTCTCATTTTCTCTCTTTTCTTTCATCAAGGGCTCCCCTTGGCTCACCACCCTCACCTTCACCTACTAATGTGGAATTCCCCTCACTTACTTTTTCCAGGCTGGAAGAAATAGTCTACATAATTTCTCTCTTTTCCTCTCCTTTTTCCTAAGAGCAACTCAGCCTCTCACTCTGTTCACTCCCTTCCCTCAATCCTAGGATTGATTGTACAACCACTATCTCATCTACACTTGTAACAATTGTTGAAAATTCAGCTTGTGTAGTGAGTACCGAAAAATGAGGAACATCCATCGGGGTAGTAATTATGATAGCCGACGGATGACTGCTGTTAGGCACATCCGTCAGGATACAATCACTAGCCGACAGATGAACAATATCCATCGGAATAGAATAAATGATAAAGTTTGGAGTGGAAACTATTATGGACTTTGTGCAGATTGATGATAATTTAGGCACGGAAGTCTCAATAGTTCCTGAAAAAATTGGCAAGTGAACCAACAAATCATCTAGAAGATGATGCTCACTTGTACTGAATTTTGGCTTCTCCAACAGAGTTAAAGAAGGAGAATCATGTATTGATGTGTGGATCATATCCACATCCAGAGAATTGGTGGGAGAGTTTTTTGTGTTTGGTGCTTCTATTGTTAAAGATTTTGGATGTGACTCCACATTTATTGGAGTCACATCAAACTGAGTTTGAGAAGGTGCAGTGATTGAGTCTTTAGCTACAGTTTGCACTGTGTGTGATCCCTGTGTATCCCCAAGTTTTCTAGATTTCTTCTTTCTTGTATAAGTTTGGGGTGAGTCTGTGTCCCTAGCCCTTTTGACATGTGCTCCTGGTTGGGAGCTTGTTTCAATAGTAGCATCCTTTTGAGAGGATACAACTAGAGATGTGCTAATTTTCTTATTAAGCACCATAGATTATTGGGAAACTGTGGTATGGCTATGTTTGGGTGCATTCACCTCACCATCCTTATTCTTAGGGTCTCTTTTATGTTCATCCTATCCCTCACCAATATTACCAACCTTCACACTCCCCTCTTTGCTTTTGGTAGATTTTTAAAGTGGCATCTTTTGAGAGACACCAGAGTGTGGTTTCTTTGATTTGGATTTAGAAGGTTTGGATTTTGTGGCTTGGGTAGGCATCTGTTGGGTCATTGACACAGATTCCATAGCCACAGTCAATGGCAAAGAAACTTGAGAGGTAGAAAGAGTAGGGATAGAAGAATTTACCTCACTTACCTGAGGGCCCTCCATGATAGGCAAATAAATAAGGGGCACCTCCTTGTGGTGATCAGCTCTGTTTAAATCTGTAATTATTCTCCTTTCTTGAACCCAACAATCCAATTTGTTGGTTGGGTTCCCAATTACAAGGTCCTCACAGATATGGTTAGTAATAATCATAAATAATCTAGCATAATAAACATTTCTAGATCTCTTTTTGATCTCCCCTAACTTGTAACCTAACTCAAACATGATAGCATCACTAAAATTATAGTAATTATCAGTAAGTAGCATGTAGAGCATGTTAAGCATGGCAGTATTGATAGAATCAAAGTTGCTTATCTTACCAGAAAACACCTTGGTAACTACATCACACAGATAACTCCACTCTTTCCTAAGACCTAGCTGTGGGGCCCTCCAAACCCGGGTCAGAAGTTTGGGGTCCACACACACACCTTATTTATAACATGCTTATAACAGTAATAAAGATAATAATAATATGCAGTGACCCTACTTACCAACTACCACGGACCGCAACAAGTTAAAGTATGCATACAAGCCAAACACACTAATATATTACAAACCGTTCAAATCCCAACCATTCAAACTCAAACTGAGTATTAAATTTTATTACAAACTTTTACAAACTTAAGTTATTCCAAAAGAAGCCTGCTAGCTTAACTCGATCAACCTGAACCCCTAGCTCTCGCGCTGGACTGGGGATCCTCGCTACCAACTGGTTCCTTTTTAACTGGAAAGAATGTAAACAACATCGCACAAATGAGCTAACTAGATCAGCAAGTCATAATGACAAAACTGAGAATAATGATCATCAAGTGAATATGGTTATGATATCAAGTGAACAATGGATTATGATTTAGAATTGGATATTATACTTTTATTTTAAAAATCAAGGTTAGGCTGCTGATCAGACACGCACTAACCTCGAGCAAAGCACACAGCATTGCTCTAACTACTGGATCCAAGGCACACATTGGCCTAACTTGACCATTATATGGCCTGACCACGAATCTGGTCCACAATTTTATAAAAACAATTCAATTCTAATATAATAACAGAATAAGCAATAATAAACAATAAACAGAATCATTAACAATATTGGATGTTCCATAATGAAATGGTTTTAGTGTTCATAAGGATCAATATGGCATTTTCAAATCTTAGCTGTTGGGTAATGAAAGAATTGAATAACAAAGGAATCAGTGTTTCAAGGTTTCAAGGATTTTGCTTTTCAAAGCATAGGATACAATGGTTTGAGTGTGTGGGTAATTCGATTCAGTGTTCGGTATTTAGTTTGTATGTATTTGTGGAGTAGTATCATATATTTGTGGTTCGTGTTTGGGTATACAACAATCAATGGTCTAGAAAGAATCAGGTTTACGGCTCAAGATCAAAACTGGAATCAGGGTTTAGGTTTCAGTGCTTCAAAGCACTTGCAATATCAACAAGACTACCGAGTACTACAATATCTCGAGAAAGTTCAGAACATTTGCCTGGTATTAGCTTACTACACTGCACTCACTTTCAATCTCAACCGTCTTACTCCTCAACTACCTGTTTCCCTTTCCTACGTCTTGCCTCTTCTGCTCACATATCATAAGCATCTATCAATATTCAACTCATATGATTCTATTCAACACATACTTCTATCTACTCTTCGTTTCACCCAAATCCGATTAACGGATTGAAAGTTATGCAATAAACATGTAAACGTCGAATACACAGACCGACAGTCAACCAACAAGTCACGTATAACACATAATACGCCACATAATCAATGATATATCATTTATAAAGATGTTTCGGGTCATAAATAGGCTTTCTGGTATTTAAAATAATTTTTAAAACACTTTTCGGAATTAAAACAGGTCGTTGGATCAATTTTGAAGTAATAAACAGGGTTCGGTTGGCCAATTCTGGCTTCGAAATAATTTTATAATAATTATCGAGCCTTGGAAATAATTTAGAATAATATTTTAAAGCTCGAAACTATTTTTCGGAATTTTTAAATCATTTTTAAATACTTAAATCTAATTAAACAATTAATTAAAATCAATTAATAATTAATTAAATCAATTAATCAATTAATTGACCAATTAATTGGCCAATTAATTAATTAAAAATTAACTGAAATTAATTAACTAATTAATTCAGATTTATTTTTGAATTAAAAATAATTTTCGGAATTAAAATAATAATTTTTAGAATTTTCAGAAATTAAAAATGATTTTTTATAATAAAAATAAATAGGAAATATGATTTTTAAACATTTTTAAAACAGGAATCCAATTTTTGCAAAATCTAGAAACTTCAAGGACCTAACTTCATCATCTTCAAGAGTACAGGGGCCTGTTTGCAATTTTGCAAACTCCCGCCGTCAACTCGCCGAAGTGTGGTCGGAGAACACGATTCTGGGCACCTCAGGCCACCAAACTGTCCAGAATTAATCTACAGGTTACCAGCAACTTATACATGCGATCAAAATTCAATAGTCATCCTTGTCCTGGCCGGAAAATGGCCAAGAACATCGCCGGTTTCCGGCGAACATCGTAAAACTTAAAAAGACAACTCCCTACGATTCAAGCATCCTCTGTTAACGAGCTATATACCAATCGATTACAAATTTTATAATGAACATAACCCACTATAAATCAACATCTAATAACCCCTAAATCAAAAACCCCCAAATTTCAATTGAAAACATTCATATGGGTTATAAACCCTAATTTTAAAATTCAAAAATCAAACTCAAATTTGAACATGTTATTGAACTCCAAATCAGACGTATAATATATCAAAATCATCAGGAAAACAAGCTCTACAACATGCAATCATCAAATCATACAAACAATCATCAGAATAAAAAATCATATTTTTAATCAAAATAATTCGAAAATAAATAAAAATATATAAAATCAACCTTTGATTCTGCAGTAAAACAGGTTCTGGAATCTGATAGAGCTCTTCAGGACCTTCAAATCTGGTACTCGATCTTTCCAAACAAAGATCAATAACACCTTAAATTTGTGGTTTGATTCTCAGACGGGTTTATGAATATAGGATTTTTCTCTGTAAAATTATATAATTATCTGTCTGTAAATAATTTTGATACGAAATAAAATACGGTAAAGGGCTATTTATATTTACGAAAAATTAATATCCCGTTGGATCATTCCGGATATAAAACGGTACGTTTATTTAGAAAAACTGATCCAAATGGTATCGGTTTTCGGGATAATTATCCAAATCAGTACAATTTGTACTGCGGTCTTGGTCTCAGCGCCTGGTTACACGTACTCCGAAGTGATAATTGTGATAGTTTAATAAAAAGCTCCCGTTTATCGAAAATACGAATTTTATTGATTTATTGAAATGAATATTGTATCGAAAATGTTGCGCCGGGACCCGCGTAGGACAAACCGTACGCCGGATCGAAAAAGTCAAAACATGGAAAATGCTCAGGATATTACAATTAGGTTAGGAAGGAGTTCTCGGAAGAGTTTCGGGTTCCAGAAACGTAACAACGGATGACGTCGGTTGGTTCTAGTTTTTATAAAATAGATTTTAAATACCCGGAAAAAGATTTTAGAAATTTCATATGATTCTTATAAATTCATAAATCATCATAAAAATAATTAGGAAGATATGACAATTATCTATATTTTATTTTGGACATGTAAAAATTAAAATACTCAATTAATATTATTTTTGAATATTCAAATACAGATAACACTTAATAATTAATTCACAGAATATATACTGAACACATATAATAATTATTCAATAGCAAAATAATTAAACGATATATCCCGGATATTACACTAGCCACATAATCTCACTTAACTTAGTGGTAGGAAGTGCATAGCCAATAGAATTAAGTAAGTTAACTAAATCAGCATCTGTATGTGGTTTAATAGTAGTATTTTCAGGAATTTTAAAGCACGCTTGAATAGTATCATTGTTAATGCAAAATTCTTTACCTTTAATGAAGAGAGTTATTGTTTTGTCAGTTGCCTGATACACAGCAATAGTCCACATCTCCTTCATAACTTCACAGTAAATTATGGGTAATTTTAGCATGACATAGTTATGCTTGCATCCCTTCACAAAATCCATCATTTTGTGATAATCTTCAGAGGCTAGAATTTCTCTGTTCACAAGAGCCACACAGTTGTTCTTTTCATAAATAAATCCTGTCTAAGACATGATCTTGACTACTGGTGCCATTGTTAAGCAAGAAAGGTTGCAGAAAGAAAGGGGGTTTGATTTGAGGAAGAAGAGAGCAGTTAATTGCAATAGAGAAAGATAAAAGCTAAAATGAACTTGGAATACGGCTTTTATGTATTCTCAGATAAAATGGGATAAAAATTAAAGGTAAAAATTAAAAACCCTAAGAAAATTACCCAAAATAGCCGTTTTAAAAGTAAAAATAAACTGTCAAAATTCTGTCAATTATCCGTCGTGATATACTTACAGACTGTAAGTAAATCCGATGGATAATGTTCAGAACTATAACGGCTAAGATGTTGACAATTCGACGGATGGGAATAAAGCAATTATCCGTCGGGTTTAAAATAATCCAGAAAAGTTATTGATTTTTACCAGGCTATTTTATTTCGATGGATGATCAAACTCGATGGATAATAAACATCCGTCGAGATGTAGAATTTGACTTAGCCAAATTTTCATTCTAAACAAAAAAATCAATTAAGTTTCTGGCTACATTTCAACTTGCAAAATAAAAAAAAATGATTTAAAAATAATTAAGCATACCTAACTCACTTACCAACTTAGAGAAGGTGGATTCATCAAGTGGCTTGGTAAAGATATCTGCAAGTTGCTTCTCACTTGGAACAAAATGAAGTTCCACAGTACCATTCATCACATGTTCCCTAATGAAGTGGTACTTGATGTCTATGGGCTTTGTTCTTGAATGTTGTACTGGATTTTCAGTAATGCAAATTGCACTTGTGTTATCACTTGAAAATAGGAATTCTGTCCACTTGCAGACTATAGTCCAACAATTGGTTTTTCATCCATAGAATTTATGCACAACAACTGCCAGCAGCAATATATTCAGCCTCAGTTGTAGAAGTAGAGACTGAATTTTGCTTTTTACTGAACCAGGAAACTAGCTTATTTCCTATAAATTGATAGGTTCATGTAGTGCTTTTTTTTATCCATTTTGCACCCTGCATAGTCTGCATCTGAATAACTAGTTAGATTAAAACCAGAATCTCTAGGGTACCAAATGTCAAGTTTTGTTATTCCCTTGAGATATCTGAAAATTCTCTTAATAGCTATTAAATGAGATTCTCTAGGATCAGCCTGAAATTTAGCACAAAGACAAGCAGCAAACATTATATCTGGCCTACTAGCTGTTAAGTAGAAGAGTGAGCCAACCATGCCTCTACATCTTAAAATATCCACAGACTTTTCAGTAGTGTTTAATTCAAGTTTAGTTACAGTGGCCATGGGAGTTTTTGTATATGTGCAATCCATTAGATCAAACTTCTTTAAAAGATCATAAATTTATTTGGTTTGACTAATGAATATTCCATCACTAACTTGCTGAACTTGTAAACCAAGAAAGTAAGTTAGTTCTCCCATCATGCTCATTTCATACTTACTTTGCATCAGTTTGGCAAACTTTTGGCAAAGTTTTTCATCTGTAGAGCCAAATATAATATCATCTACATAAATTTGAACAAGTATACTAGAGCTATTAACATTTCTAAAAATAAAGTTTTGTCAACAGTACCTCTTGTGAAGTGATTTTCTAAGAGAAACTTTGACAAAGTATCATATCAGGCTCTAGGTGCTTGCTTCAATCCATAAGGTGCTTTCAAAATATAGTAGACATATTCGGGATAATTTGGATCTTCAAAACCAGGAGGCTGACTGACATAGACTTCCTCCTCCAAATCTCCATTCAGAAAGGAACTTTTGACATCCATTTGATAGACTTTGAAATTTGTATGGGCAACATAGGCTAAGAAAATTCTGATGGCTTCAAGTCTTGCAACAGGAGCAAAAGTTTCATCAAAATATATTCCTTCTTGTTGACAGTAGCCCTTAGCAACCAATCTAGCTTTGTTCCTATCAAATAAGCCATTTTCATCAATCTTGTTTCTGAATACCCACTTGGTATCAATTGGATTCTTTCCTTTAGGCTTGGGTACCAGCTTCCATACTTTATTCTTCTCAATTTGGTTTAGCTCCTCTTGCATAGCTAAAACCCAATCAGGATCCAACAAAGTTTCTTTTACCTTCTTTGGTTCTTCTTTTGAGAGAAAGCTGTTATATAGACATTCTTCTTGAGTTTCTTTTCTTGTTTGAACTCCAGAAGATACATCCCCAATAATGAGCTCAAAAGGGTGATCTCTAGTCCATTTTATCTGTTGTGGTAGATTAGCTCTAGATGAAGAAGCCTCATTGTTGTCTTGATGTGTGACTAAGTTTTGATTTGAAGAAACTCCCCCTGAGTTTGTGGATCTTTGATTTGAAGAAGGAATTCTTTCTGTAAGTGATCTATTTTGACTCTCATCTTCCCTTATTGTTCCGACGGATGATGCACTTTGTATCCCGATGGATGAAGCTGATTGTCTACCGACGGATGATGCATTATATAACTCGACTGATGCTAAATTTTGAGCATCATTGGAGATAGACTTTTCTGCATTATCCTTAGCCACTATTTCTTGATCACTATCATCATCACTGTCATCACAAATCATCTCAACATTATCAAATTTGAGGCTATCATGGTAACCTTCATCTTTTAGTCCTTCAATCTTCTTATCAAACAACACAACATGTACAGATTCCATAACAATATTTGTTCTAAGATTGTAGACTTTATATGCTTTTCCAACAGCATATCCAACAAAAATTCCTTCATCTGCTTTAGCATCAAACTTTCTATGTTGTTCAGTTTGATTCCTTAGAATGTAGAATTTGCATCCAAAGACATGAAGAAAATTTAGAGTTGGCTTTCTATTCTTGAATATCTGATATGGAGTCATGCCTTTTGCTTAATTGATCAAGGAGATATTATGAGTATAACATGTTGTATTCACAGCTTCTGCCCAAAAGAAAGTTGGAAGCCTTGATTCTTCAAGCATAGTTCTTGCAGCTTCAATGAGTGATCTATTCTTCCTTTCCCCCATACCATTTTGTTGTGGAGTTTTTGCTGCAAAACACTCATGTATGATTCCATACTCTTCACAAACACTCTCATCACAGAATTCTTGAACTCAGTTCTATTGTCACTCCTGATTTTTCTAACCTTGAAGTCAGGATGATTGTTAACTTGTCTTATGTGATTGGTGCTGATTCACTAGCCTCATCTTTGGACTTTAGAAAATATGTCCAAGAGAACTTTGAAAAATCATCCACAATTACTAGGAAATATCCCTTCTTTGAGATAGACAACATATTTAATGGTCCAAACAAGTCCATTTGAAGTAACTGTAAAGGTTCTTCAATAGATGATTCAAGCTTCTTTTTGAATGATGCTTTAATCTGCTTTCCTTTCTGGCAGGCATCACACAATCCATCCTTTGAAAACTCCACTTGAGGAATACCTTTAACCAATTCTTTCTTCACTAGCTCATTCATGGTTTTGAAGTTTAGATGGGACAGCTTCTGGTGCCATAGCCAACTTTCATCTTGACTTGCTTTACTGAGAAGACAAGTTACAGATTCTGCATTTCTTGAGTTGAAGTTAGCTAGATACACATTCCCTTTTCTCACTCCAGTGAGAACCACTTTGTTGCTCTTCTTGTTAGTTACAACACAGGCTTCTTCATTAAAAATAACTGAGTTTCCCCTGTCACAAAGCTGGCTGATACTCAACAAATTATGCTTGAGACCATCAACTAGGGCAACTTCCTCAATGATGACATTATTTTTTTAAATCAAGCCATATCCCACAGTATAACCCTTGATGTCATCTCCAAAAGTAATACTTGGGCCATCTCTTTCTCTAAAGCCAGTGAGCATGGTAGAATCTCCAGTCATATACCTTGAGCAACCACTATCTAGATACCAAAGATCTTTTATTTTCCTGCACACATCAAAATCAAATCAAGTTGATTTTGGTACCCAAGTTTCCTTGGGTCCTGCCTTGTTAGCCTTTTTCTTTGGTTTCTTAGGTTTGACCTCATTTGACTTGGGTATTTCAGATTCATCCTTTGTCATTTGAGTTGGACCTTTGAAATCATTCATCATTGCAGAATTATCATGCACAGATTGGTTAACATGAAAAGTCATAATTTCTGCAAACATGTTATTCCAGTAAGGCATGCTAAATGGAATTTGTGGCATACTAAATACAGCATAATATGGATTTTGTGTAAATGGCATATTAGCATACTGTGCATTCAAATTGTGTGCAGGCATAACATTAACAGGCATTGTAGGAATGCTGGAAAATGAAGGTGGTGCAGACATAGGAGTAGGCATGGCAAGTTTGAAATTAACAGACAAATGATTAATACTATCACACTTAACACAGATTTTTCTTGGTGTATATTTATCAGGTGTGTAGTTGTTATGTTTGTTAATTCCTACTTTCCCATTTCTATTGTTTTCCTTTTTGACTCTTCTTTCACTTCAATTTTCTCCAATCTGTCATTCAATTGCTTGATAGATAGATGACCTACATTGACTCTTTTGTTCTTATTCACTTGACTTATTTCTCCTGGAACAAAGTTCTTAGAAACTGATCCATACTTTTCATTCAACTTAGCTAGTTTAGCTTTGCTAACTGGTTTACTTATAGTCAATGGATGTAGCTCATTGTCTCTCGATGGATAATCCTTTTGATTATTCGACGGATAATTTTCATCATCCGTCGAATCCACATCAGTTAAAAGTCCTTCAACCAGATTGGAATCAAGCTTCTCCTTGTTTTTTTTCCAGGATGCATCACAGAAAGATTCTTTACCTTGAACTTTAGTGATTTGAGCATGGACATCTCTAGATGATTTCCATGCCTTAATCACTTCCTGTTCTCGTTCAAATTGATTTGTTAAAATTTTCCCTTTCTTTAAGGATTTAGTTAGTTCATCCTTAGCAATCTTGCATTCTATTTTCAATTTTTCAAACTCAACAAATTGAGTTTCTAGCACATTGTTTCTTTCACTTAAAAACATATTGTTCTCTTTAATTTTATTATTTTCTTTAGTGAGAGATTGAGTGTAACACGTAGGTGATATAACTCAGTAGGCATGTCATTTGTGGCATCATTACACTCAGCTTTAGATAAATGAGCTAGGTAGGTGGTGATTACCTAATTACTTGATGACCTTGTCTTTGTTTCATCTGATTTGACCATAAGTGCTAGATTGACATAGCTTGTGTCTCCATCATCTTCTAATCCATCTGCAGCCCAGTCATTCTCTTGTGTGATGAAAACCCTTTCCTTTTGGTTGAGCAACTCAAAATATTTCTGCTTATAATCAACAGGCTCAAACTTCTTTTTACCAAAATCAGGCTTTCTGAACTCACTAGCAAAATGACCTGCCAAGCCACATTTGAAACACTTGAATTTAGACTTAAAAACCATGTTTCTGTTTGGCTTAGCTGCTCCAAAATTCTTCTTGAATTTGAGCTTGGCAAATCTCCTGGATAGAAAAAACAAGATACTCATCTATGTCATCCATGTCATCTTGACTAAGCCGGTCTTCATGCTCAGCTACGAGTCCCTTTCCTTTGCCTTCACAAACTTTTGAGTTTGGTGCAGATTCAACAGCTCCAACCTTTATCTCCTTCTCCTTTTCTTGCTCAGCAACTAGTGCAATAAACCCTCCCTTCTTTCTTCCTTTCTCCATCTTCTCATCTTACTCTATTTCAAGCTCATAGGTTTTTAGGATACCATACAGTCTATCCAAGGTGAACTCCTTGTAATCTTGAGAATTTGTCAATGAGAATGGCATATGTTTCTGTTCCTTTGGTAGAGATCTAAGGAATTTGAGGTTTGAGTCTTTTTTTGATAAACTCTTCCATGCAGTTTTAGAGCATTCAACAGTTTTTGAAATCTACTGAAAATGTCAGTGAGTGACTCACCTTCTTCACTATGCAAATGCTCATATTGCTGAATCAAGAGTTGCATCTTGTTCTCCCTTACTTGCTCAGTTCCATCACATATAACTTGAATTATATCCCAGACATCCTTAGCAGTCTTGCAGTTTATGATGTTGTCAAACATATCACTGTCAACACCATTAAACAGAATGTTCATGGCCTTTTTATCCTTTTGAACTTGTTCTTTGTCTGGATCTGACCATTCTGTTTGTGGTTTTGGGACTGATGCTTCATTTCCTGTAGCAGCTCTCATAGGGACATGTGGACCTTTCTCAATGCAGTCCACATATGCTTCATCTTGAGATAGGAGATGCAGGTGCATCTTCACCTTCCAATGGTGATAGTTGTCTTTATCCAGAAATGGAATCTTTACTCCAACATCTTTTTTGTTCATCTTGTTAATTGTTGTGATCTTTAAACTCTTTGTTCTTAAAGAGCTTGCTTTAATACCAATTGTTATTCCCAATCAATGTAACAAGAATTATAGAAGGGGGGGTTGAATGTAATTCTGGGTTCTTGTTAGTCCCAAAGTATAGCAGAAGGGGGGGGGTTGAATACGATACCTACAATCTTTTTCGATTCATTACAAGTCCTTCGTTAAAAGTACGGAATCAAAAACAACACAAAACCAATTCGAGGAATATATTATTTTATTAATATAAACCTTGAGGTTGCTCCAATCTAATCAAAGTATGGATTAGCTACAATAAATTCAGCAGCATAACATTCTGTTTACAAGAATAATAAATGTGAAGCTTTAATGGAGCTCTCGTAAACTTTCTGTGTTTGCTGAAGAAGATAACTAACTGAATGAATTACATTCAATTCCTGCTTTGTAGACTTTCCAAATTTAATGGACAGGTGGCCAATTATTGTCCACACAATTCATTAATTTTTCTACAATTGAATCAGTGAATCAACATCTCTGTGGCGACATCCTTATGACGATAAGTCTTCTCTGTGTATCCTCTATGGAGACATCTCTATGGCGACAAGGCTTCTCTGTGTATCCTCTGTGGTGACAGCTCTATGGCGACAGAGTTGTCTTTTTCTCTGTGGCGACATGCTTCTGTGGCGACAATTACTCTCCTATGGCGACAGTTGCCTTGAGCAATTATTTCAACACCTCTGTGGTTACATCTCCTGATGCGACAAGGGTGCCTTGATACCATTTCTCTGTGGTTACATCTCCTGCGGCAATAGGTAGAGAGCTGTCTTTTACTTAAAATATTTTTGGCTCTTTGTCAAACCATTCTTTAATGTATCAATCACTTTTCTTTTGTTAATTGAATCAAAATACTTTCTTGAATGCTGATGTTTGGTGCACTGGTCTGGTTCACAAACAACTAGTACTGAGAGAATCCTGATTCAATTTGTCTTGTATTTCTGAGTTGATATATACTGATGTTGTTCCATTGCTTCTTTCACTGAACCCTTGATCTTGTAACACTCAAAGTCAATACATGCAACTGATACTTAAAGCCCCTTGATGTCTTATTCTTCATGGCTGCTTGAACATAGTAATGAACTTCTTCCCATGATATGTAGGAGGACCTAATGAATCAATCACATTATTTGGTTCTTTGTGTTTATCCTGTCTTCATCTGAAGAGTTCCTGTGCTTCACAGTTTAATAATGTTTATCTATTTCTATTTTCATGTTCAGTTATAAATCCTCGATTACATGTTACATTACATTATGCTTTACAATCTCCCCTATTTGATTGTTAGAGTTCGACAAGCAAATCCTTAAGGATAACTCAACTGATAATAAGAAAAAGTACGAACTGTAAAATAGATAAAGATATTAAATACATTCTGAATTACATATTCATTTCCAGATTTCTTAAGATACAAATTACAAGAAGTGTTCCTCTAGTCTGAACATATTCAATTTTTCTTCTTTGTCTTTGTCTTCTTCTGCTTCCTGCTTCCTTCTACTTCTTGAGGCTGAACGGATTTTCTCTTAGAGCCTTTCTTCTTAGGAGGAGATTCCTTCAGCTCATTCAATCTAGCTTGAACGCAATCATGAGCTTCTATTTCAAGTGCATTGACTGGAGGTGGATTGTTTAGCTCATGAAGCATTATCTCAAGATACTTGACTTTAGAACATTTAGGAACCAGATCAAATAATAGAGAGGACTTTCTGGACATTATGAAGACTGTTATCCTTTTTAGATGTCCTCTTACTCTTCTAGTGTCATTGATCGACTCTTCTTCCATTACTTCATCAAGAATCTTTATGATAGGGATCAGAGCAACCTTGTCATCTTTACAAGTAGATAGTTTGACATCCGTCAAGGCTTGCTGAATTGAGCTTGATTCACTTGTCCTGAAGTCTTTGATTCTGATTCTGCATTTGTTGATTCTAAAGACTAACTCTCCTTCACTGTCAATGCTGATTATGGGTTTATTGTCTTTGAGAAGATTAATTTATGCTTCTCCATTAATGAACACCATCGCATGATATTCTCTTCTGATTGCCCTCATATCTTTCTCTGTGTCTTTGATCATCTTGTCATTTAGCCTATAAGCGTATAGAACTTCAGCAGCTTTGACATCTGCTTCAGATCTCTTGACACCTGGAGCTGTCAGCTTAGCTCTTTTGCTCCTTAGTTGACTTTCCAGAAAGGTAAGTTGTAGATACCGAATGCTTCTTATGTGTTGGTCAGACATGGTGATATTCTGCAATCTACCACCCGCAATAAGTTTGATCACGAATGGATACATAAATTCTTGAGGAGATACATCCATCATCATTCTCCAAAGTCTGTCTCTGAAGTATTCATTTTCATTCGATTTCAACTATGGGATCTTTGAGGCTGACAAATAGTTCAACAATGTTCAACTTCTACAGTACACTAGTAGACACTTTCATCTGTAGACCATCTCTGTGATTGATAGTGATCTTCCGTCCATTCTTCAGAATGTTCACAGTAGTTCCAGTAAATACTTTGCTGAACCGATCATGGAACTCATGGATGTTTACATATGTCTCTCTGTAGTGCTCCACAGTTCTCAACAGATTAGAGTTTCCAGGGTCTAAATAGTGATATGTTTCTGATTTATCCATTTTCTGCTTTATTTCTTCCCATTTACTTCCTTTCCTGTTAGCTCAAAGATATGCTTCTCTCTCCTCTCTGTTCCTTTTTCTTTGAATAGCTCTTTGAATTCTTGCTCTGGATCTTTCTATTTCTTCTTGAATTTCCAAATAAGAGCGATTGATTTTCTCTGTGATTCCATAGGATAGACAGTCATCTGAGAAAGCAACTTCGTCTTTAAATTCTTCATCCTCTGTGATGATCATTCTTTCTTCCGTAACCACTTTTTCAAATCTTGGCTCACACCCTATCGGAACATCACTTTCATCTATTTCACCTTCTTCTAGTTCTGCTTCAGAAAATAAGGGTGTCGAAGCATATATCTGAGACAACAGATTTCTCTGAGTTGTAATAATTCTGCTCAGATGCCCTGATTGCTCCCCCTGATATGTTGCGCTTTCCTTAGAGAATCTTTCCTTTAGGAGCACCCTTTCATTAATTCTCTCCTCTAACTCTACCTTCATCTCTACTTAAAATTCATCTTACGTACCAGTGGTCTGAAAGGCATCTTGAAGTAGATTAACAGCAGTGTCCACTTTTTCTTGTTCTACTACCCTTTTCTCCCCCTCAGTTGGGTTATCCTTCAGAGATGGTGTTGATTGAGCATGTAAGGTCGAGACAGGGATCTCAAGAGAAGCAGGCAGTTGCTTGCTGACTGAGGTCTTTGGCCCAGTACTGGCAAAAGCTACTTCAGATGAAACCGGGATCGGCGCCTGCTTGCTAACTGAGATCTTTGGATCAGTGTTGGCAGTTGCTTTTCCTTTTCCTGTATGAGAGAGAGATCGCTCAACGAATTCCCGTAAACTGGCGAATGCCGTTTGTTGATGTTCAAGTTGATCGGAAAGATTGGCGATCTGATGATCTCTGAGAGATAGTTATGTCTGAAAGTGTTGATCTTTAAGAGCCAGCTGTTCTTTGAGATAGCTGTCTTTGAATGCTAGCTGCTATTTGAGATAATCTTTAGTGATGTAGTTTGATAGATCTATAGGTGTAGTTTGGATGGTAAGTGTCTCACAGGCTTCTCGCAGTGTATCGCTCAGCACTCTAGCACTCGGTTTAGGGTCATGTTTTTCACTCTTTCTCACAAGTTCACTCCTCTCAAAGCTCCGAGTTCCAAGTGTACCTGCAGAAGACACTGGAGCCATCCTTAAGGAGGTCAGCAGTGGTGCAATGGGAGTTCGCAATTCCCTATCCTTGTCTGAGACAAGTTGCCTATCATCAGGAGATGATTCATCCAGAGTTTGAATCTCTGGGGGGAGCACTAGGGCCTTCATATCTGGCATCTGATCCCCAGCTTCCCCTTGTATCTGTGAAGATACATTCCCCTTAGGCTCACTAGTTAAATCTGGTTCATCGCCAATGGGTTGCCGATCCACACCTACATCGGATCCATTATCCGCAGATGCATCCAGGTTTATTAGTCCTGGGGAGGTAAGTGTTGTGCTAGATTTGGCAGCGATTACATCACTCTCTCCTAACACCCGTGAAGGCAGTTGATCCATTGAAGGACCTTGAATAGGATATTCTAATCGTAAAATGGTTGAATTCCCTGTTACCGTCAATACTTCCTCACCAAATAGTACTCTTCTAATTGACTCATTTAAAAATTCAAGAGCTTGGATATTGGATAAGGTGTTTGACTCGTTACAGGATGTCGTGGCTGACGGGCGAATTTCAATAGACCAACCTTGTTGAGAAGATACATCTAGTAAATGTGCAGTTGCCTTTTTAGCCAGAGAGTCATTTTGAGAAGATACCTGGAGGTTTGCAGTTGTCTCAGGATGTTCACTACTTTGCTTCATAGGAGACAGAGTTGCGGGTTCACTCAAAGTACCTTCCTTATTTGCTACATCTAGTGCAGTTTCTCCCTCTATTTGTATAGGGTCCTTATACTCCAGGGTTTGAGCTAGGAGAGATGACGGTGTTTAGTGTGGCTCTAGAGGGTAATTGTGTATTTGTGGCATGCCAAATTCACTCCCTAGCCTATCAACTTGTTCAACAAGTATTTGTGTGTGCTGAGAATCAAGGTGTAATTGATCTATGCTAATGAAATCAGAGCATGCTTCAAAAGTACGACTCATAGAAGAAGTACCCATATCTGAGAAGACTGGTCTATAGACAGAGGTATTAGAATGACTAGACTCAGCAGCTTGATGTGGTGGACTAGCAGCTTCAGGTTGAGGTTGAGGAGAATCTTCAGGTTCAGCTTGTTGTTCTTGTTCAACTTCAACCTCTGCTTGGTCACCATGCTCAGAAATAGATTGAACTGCTTCTACATTCACATTTTCTTCAGGTTCATGATCAATATTTTCATGTGGTTCATTTTCAGCTTGAGGTTCTTCTGCAGCTATAGATGCATCTTCAGCTTCTTCTTCTTCTTCTTCATATTGAGCATTGATACTGGCAAAGGCATCTATCATGTGGTCTGTTAGGAAAGCAACCTCTGAGTTTGGATAGTTCCCTTTCTTGTGTAGCTTTGTTACTACCAGTTGAGACAGGATAGGAGGATCTTGCATTAAGTCATTGTGAGTGGATGTCTTTTAGGCTTCTGACAGTTTTCCATTTAGCACTATCTGAAGAAACCTTGCATATAGGATAAAGTTATGATGATTTGATTGGTTTTCCAAAATGTGCTCCATGAATAACCTCCCAAAGTTGATGCGAAGATTATTCGCGACAGCAACCCCAACAACTTGATTGAAAATAGTGAGTCCATGAAATCCAGTTGTCTTGGGAGATAAGCAATATGACGGTATATTGAAGAATAGATTTTATTCCTTCGGAAGATGACTTTTGTTGAAGTGCCTTGGTAAATCATCATTCGCTGTCATTGTGCTCCTTATTGATCTGAAGAAGCTAAGTAGTTCCCAATCTTCTGGAGTGTCATCAAAGTTATCTCGAGGTAACTGAAGATGTTCATTGAAATTATCCTCTGTAATTTCGATGGTATCATCATCAATGTCAAAAGAAAAAGCTAATTTTTCATCTTCTGAAGAGTTTATAGTTGTTGTGTGTACATGCCTGAGAAGCTCAACATTCAATTTCACATTAGTCGTTAATGGAAGCGCCCAATTGAGTGTTCGTTTAAAAAACGGATCCAAGTTTCAAAATGTACCAATTTCACGGGATCACGTTCAATAATAGACATAAAATTTGTTTTTGGAATCTGAATATTATTCGCCATTAAAAAAAATGAGAATAAATTTTAGATTTAAAACAAATTAAATTGAGCACTTCGAATTATTAACAGAAATAAATAGACTATAATTTAACACACTTTAATTCTAAAGGATTAACCAAACAATGCCTTAGAAAAAATTAGATTACTAATCAAATCAATTAAAACTGCCAAACAAAGTCTTAAACACACAAAATCAAGTGCAAATCGATTTCAACAATTAACCGGTGGAATTTGTTGAAACTGGTCTTAAAAAGATCCTTGTGTAATGGGCTTTCAGAATCTATAAAAATTATAAATTTTAGCAGAGTTCTATTACTGATATGATCAAAGCAAAAAATTTCCCTCTCCTGCGATTTATGCTGCTGTGTGTATATGAATGAAAATGAATTGAGTGTATGTATATATACTCGCAGCATACTTAGAAATAATCCAAGTACAGACTCTCTGTGGCGACACAGTCTGTGGGGACACAGGAGAGTCACACTTAGAAATAATCTAAGTATAGACTCTCTGTGGCGACACAGTCCGTGGCGACACAGGAGACTCACACTTAGAAATAACCTAAGTACAAACTTTCTATGGCGACACAGTCTGTGGTGACACAGGAGAGTCACACTTAGAAATAATCTAAGTACAGACTCTCTGTGGAGACACAATCTGTGGCGACACAGGAGAGTCACACTTAGAAATAATCTAAGTACATACTCTCTGTGGCGACACAGTCTGTGGCGACACAGGAGAGTCACACTTAAAAATTTTCTAAGTACAAACTCTCTGTGGCGACACAGTCTGTGGTAACACAGGAGAGTCACACTTAGAAATTTTCTAAGTACAAATTCTCTGTGGCGACACAGTCTGTGGCAACACAGAGGGATGTTACTTAGACAATTTTCTAAGTCTTTCCCAGCCTGAAATTTATTTTAAACACCCCTCCTTTTCTTTTTAAAATATTTTTAATGAAAAGAATGTTTAAAACAAATAACAAATAACAAATCACAATTATATGTCACTATTTTTACAAATATTATCATTTTATTGATAATACTATAATGATTTTTTTTGTGAAAAATAATTATGCTGCAATATATTTAATTTTAATTTCAATGAACCCCTTTAAATATTAATTATTTAAAGTCCACTGAGATCAAATTAAATAGATTTATCAATATGAATATGCTCAACCATATATATATTTTGTATGTAAGCACAAACATGATTGAATTACGAGAAATAGTTAATGGCATATAAATTCAGATGTCCTTAATATATTGAATTTAAACAACAAGTGAATTTAACCAGACCAAATTGCAGTTATTGACTTCTAAAAAAATTAATTAGAGATATTTAACATCCCAAGTTCACTAACCAACTTAGAGAAAGTGTTTTCATCAAGTGGTTTGGTGAAGATGTCTGCAATTTGATCTTCTGTGGGTACAAAGTGTAACTCCACAGTGCCATTTGTGATATGCTCTCTGATAAAGTAATACCTGATATCAATGTGCTTTGTCCTTGAGTGCTGAACTGGATTGTTTGAGATTGCTATTACAGTTGTATTGTCACAAAATATTGGAATCTTTGACACCAATAGACCATAATCCCGGAGTCGGTTCCTCATCCACAAGATTTGAGCACAACAGCTTCCAGCAGCTATGTATTCAGCTTCAGCAGTTGATGTGGATACTGAGTGCTGCTTCTTGCTATTCCAGGATACCAATCTTTTTCCAAGAAACTGACAGCTTCCTGATGTACTTTTCCGGTCAATCTTACAACCTGCAAAATCTGAATCTGTATAGCCAACTAGGTCAAAACCTGTGCCTTTAGGGTACCAAATTCCAAGATTTGGAGTTCCCTTAAGGTACCTAAATATTCTTTTAACAGCTATTAGATGAGATTCTTTTGGTTCAACTTGAAATCTAGCACATAAGCATATTGCAAACATGATATCTGGTCTACTTGCTGTGAGATAAAGTAATGAGCCTATCATACCTCTATAGCTAGTGATGTCAACTTTCTTACCAGTTTTGTCCTGATCAACCTTGGAGGCTGTTGGCATGGGAGTCTTTGCTGGAGCTGAATCTTTCAGATTATTCTTCTTAAGAAGTTCTCTGATGTACTTGGATTGACAAATGAATATCCCATCTTTCCTTTGACTCACTTGTAATCCAAGAAATTAGTTCAACTCTCCCATCATACTCATCTCGTACTTACTCTGCATTAGCTTAGAAAATCTCTTGCAAAGATCATCATTAGTAGAACCAAATATAATATTGTCAATATATACTTGAACTAATATCATATCAAATTTATGTACTTTATGAAACAGAGTTTTATCTATGACACCTCTAGTAAAACCATTTTCCAGTAAAAACTCAGAGAGAGTGTCATACCATGTCCTTGGAGCTTGTTTAAGACCGTAGAGAGCTTTGAATAGAAAGTATACAAAATCAGCCAGATTAGGATCTTCAAAACCAGGTGGTTGTTCCACTTACACTTCTTCTTCTAGCTCTCCATTCAGGAATGCACTCTTCACGTCCATTTGATAAACCTTGAAATCTGAATGTGCTGTGAATTCCAGAAACATCCTGATTGCCTCAAGTCTAGCTATTGGTGCATAGGTTTCATCATAATCAATACCATCTTCTTGAGAGTAACCTTTAGCTACCATTCTGGCTTTATTTCTCGTTACAATGCCATCTTCATCTAGCTTGTTCCTGAATACCCATTTAGTGTCTATCACTGACTTGTTCTTTGGTCGGGGTACCAGCTTCCATACTTTCTGCCTCTTAAACTGATTGAGTTCTTCTTGTATTATAATAACCCAATCTGGATCTTCCAGTGCCTCATCCACTTTCTTATGTTCCATTTCTGAAATAAAACCTGAGAAGTGGCATACATTCTGAGTGGCATGTCTAGTTCTTACTCCTGTGTCAGGATCACCAATGATCAATTCAAAGGGATGGTCTCTGTTCCAAACCCTTTGACAAGGCAGATAAGATCTTGATGTTTCCCCTTGTTCAGCCTGATGTTGAGTGCAAACTGTAGATCCTCTTCCTGCTCCCCCTGAGTTGTTGTCACCATGACTGGATGATTCTGATCTGTTTGTAGTGGTTCTTGATGGAGTTCCTGAATAATTATCATGATCAGTATTTCCACCATTATCACCACTTGATCCTGAATTAGCTACAGGCACAGTTCTAGCAATCTCAGGTTCTATTATATCCATAGGATCATCTGTTAGATTCTCAAATTCCAGAGATTCAGAATCCTCTTCTCTTTGCAGGCTTGCCAACTTGGTGTCGTCAAATGTTATATTAAGGCTTTCAATCACCTTCTGATCAGAGATCACATAAACCCTGTAAGCTTTAGATTCCAGAGAGTAGCCAAGAAATATGCCTTCTTCTACTTTAGCATCAAACTTTCCTAGATGTTCAATTCCTTCCTTTAGCACAAAGCATTTAGCACCAAACACATGAAAGTATTTTCGTGTTGGTTTCTTGTCAGCCATAATCTCATAAGGAGTCTTGTCATGATCTTTGTTAATCAGGGTACAATTTTGAGTGTAACACGTTGTGTTGACAGCTTCAGCCCAAAAGTAGGTGGGAAGTCTTGATTCACTTAGCATGGTCCTTGCTGCTTCAACCAAGGTATGATTCTTCCTTTCTACTACCCCGTTTTGCTGTGGAGTCCTTAGGGCTAAATACTGTCTCGAAATACCTTTCTCCGTACAAAATTCATTTAGAAATGCATTCTTGAATTCTGTCCCATTATCTGATCTGATCTTTCTAACAGGTAATTTCGCTTCCAACTCAATCTTTTTTATATGATCCACTATCAGCTGAGGTGCTTCATTCTTGGTTTGTAAAAACAAAACCCATGTGTACTTGGAGAAATCATCGACCATTACTAAAGCATATCTTTTCCTTGATAGTGACAATACGTTTACTGGACCAAATAAATCCATGTGAATCAACTGAAGAGGTTCAGTTATACTTGTCATTTCCTAGCTTCTGTGTGATGCTTTCTTTGATTTCCCTTTTTCACATGCTTCACAGAGTCCTTCTTGACAGAATTCTACTTGTGGTAGTCCTCTCACTAGTTCTCTCTTGATTAGAGAGTTCATTGTTTTGAAGTTCAAGTGCGAGAGCTTCTTGTGCCATAGCCAACTTAGTTCAGATGAAGCTTTGCTATAGAAACATTGGCTTACTCCATCACAGGTAGACTTCAAGTCAGCCACGTACAGATTACCTTTCCTTACTCCCTGTAAAGCAAGCTTCTCATCTTTCCCGTGAGAGATCAAACATCTTTCTGTTCTGAAATCAACATTGTATCCCCTGTCACAAAACTGACTTATGCTCAGAAGATTATGCTTTAATCCTTCTACAAGAGAGATATTCTCAATGATGACATTTCCAATTATCAAATTGCCATATCCCTTAGTAAATCCTTTGTTGTCATCTCCAAAGGTAATTATAGGGCCAGCTTTCTCAACCACACTTGTGAGCAGGGACTTTTCTCCTGTCATGTGCCTAGAACACACATTGTCCAGTATCCACATGATGTTCTCTTTCCTTACCTTACCCTGCAAACACAGATTGATTAAGAAGACTTTGGTACCCAAGCTTTCTTGGGACCCTGAAGGTTTAGGAGTAGAAACAGAATCAATAATTGAACCCTTAACAGGCTTAGCTTTCACTTTGGCTGTCTCCTTCTCAGTGTTAGTCTCAACAGAGTTGTCAGACTTAAAATAGGAGTCACAGTCTTGTCTTATATGTTCTTATTACTCATGCTTGTCTTAGTGTTGATGCAAGTGCTAGCAGTTGCATGAAAAGCTTTAAAATAATCAGACATGGTAACAAAAGCACATGGCATACATCGAACTATACCACAAGGTTCATGAAAACTAGGCATGTTAGGCATGGAAGGCATACTTAAAGTTGCAATAGATTCTACTTTACCTTTAGTGTATGCATGTGTAAGATGTGCAGTAGAATTGCAATTATTACAAAGCTTCCTAGATGCAGATGAGGATGATGCAAAATCAGATTTCTTATTAACACCTACCTTGCCATTCATGTTCTTCTTAGTCTTAACCTTAGCACTTACACCAGTCTTAGAATTGACTATAGGTTCTGGTTTCTTAAGCATTTCAGGTTCTAATCTATCCACCTTAGTACCTAGGTCAGCTATGGATTTAGCTTTCGTAGCTGGAACCTTAGGGGTCTTAGGGGATTCTTCTACCTTCTCTCTATCTTCAACAATCAATTCCTCATTGATCAGCAAACTTACTTCATCCAAAGGTTCTGAAACAGACTCAGTGAATATCGGAGATACAACATCCTTAATCACATATGGAACCTTTTCTGAGACAAACATGTTTATCTCTGATGTGCCACTATGTTTCTTACTGTTCAGCTTAGAATAGTCAAGTCCTATTGAAGTCTTAGATTTAAATCTTTGACTATCTATTATCTCCTTTTGAGTCAGAGCTGCATTCTTAAATGCCTGTAACTTCTTTTCTAAGTCAGCAATTTGGGTTCTAAGAATGGCCTCTATGTCTGCATTGCACTTAACCTTATTCTCTAGATACTCATTTTTTTGCTTAAGGTCTTCTAGTCCAACTACAAGCAATTCTAGTTCTTCATTCCTAGAGGTTAAACTCTCAGATTTAAGAACTAATTTATCATTTTCCATTTTATATGTAAGCATGCTTGTACGAACATTATACAATTCTAAAGTAAGTTCATGCACAGTAGATTTATATTCAGATACAGATATTTCTATAGTGGTAAGTTCAGGAACCTGAGATGGTCGTGGTGATTCCTCTACAGAGTCTGCCATTAGAGCCAGATTTACATGCTCCTCCTCTTCATCCGAATCAGTATCATCCCAGCTTTTTCCTTCAGCAATGTAGGCTCTCCCTTTTTCCATTACCACATAAGCATTCAGCTTCTGTTTCAGCTTCTCATTCTTCCTTTTCAGATCTTCATAAGTTTCCTTCCTTTCATAAGAATCATTTGGTTTAGCTGCCTTGGGCTTTCTGCAATCAGATGCAAAGTGCCCTAACTCATTGCAGTTGTAGCATCTGGTTTTGCTCTTGTCAACCCAGCTTGACTTGTAGCCTCCTCTGGAGCTTGACCCTGACGAGTGACTTCCTTTCTGAAATCTCCCTGATGAACCCCTTGGTTTGTAGTTGGGCTTTCTTCTGAATCTAACATGACTAAATTTTGCAGCCATGTATGCCATAGATTTGTCCTCCAACTGTTCAAGTTCCTCTTGAGTATAGAATTCACTTTCATCTTCTGGCTCACCATGAGTAATTTCAGCTACGACAATTTCTTTAATTGTTGAGGAGGGTGCAATCTTGTTTTCTTGAGATTCTGGTTCACGAACTACAAGTGCAGTGGTTTTTGCAAGTGCCGTACTCTTACTGTCAACAGAACCAGGTCCATAGATAATAGCTCTTTGCTCTTGCTCCAGTTCATGTGTTCTTAACTTACCATAGATCACATCCAGGGACATAGTGATAAAATATGATCTTTCCCTGATTGATGTGTTCTTTTGTTCCAGGTGAACTGGGAGTGTCAGCATAAACTTTCTGTTATACTCTCGTATGGGGTAGACTTTCCCTTGCAGCTTTAATTCACTTAACAGTCTTGTATATCTCTCAAAGAGTGAAGACAGTGCTTCTCTGGGTTGAAGTTTGAATGCCTCATACTGAGTCGTCAGAATATCCATCCTGTTTTCTTTGACTTCCTCTGTTCCTTCCATCAAGAGCTCAATGGTCTCCCACATATCTTTTGCACTGTTACTTCCTAGAAGCTGATGACTCATATCCTTATCGGTCGATTCCACAATTATGATTTGAAGGCTTGTGTCCAGATTTATCAACTCCTTATCGATTTCCGTATATTTAGACGGATCCCTGGGAGTAGATGTGGAAGGAATTCTTACACCAGTTGCAGTTGTGGATTGAGCAATTACTTCCATCGGAACATAAGGTCCATTCAGTAGTATCCCAATGTAAAGTGGATTCGAAGCTTTTATAAACAGCATCATCTTTTTCTTCCATAGGTTGTAATTATCTCTGTCGAATGGAGGAACCTTTATGCTTCCAATTCATTGGTTATTCATTTTCTTGGCGGAATTAAATTATTTAAAATTCAAAAAAATTCAAGAAATGAGAATTTTTGAAAATTAAAAAATTCAAGAATTTTTCAAGAACTTGTTTCTTTCTCCGGAACTTGATTTGTGTGTCAATCAACAAGCTCTGATACCAATTGTTAGTCCCAAAGTATCGTAGAAGGGGGGTTGAATACGATACCTACAATCTTTTTCGATTCATTTCAAGTTCTTCGTTAAAAGTACGGAATCAAAAATAACACAAAACCAATTCGAGGAATATATTATTTTATAAATATAAACCTTGAGGTTGCTACAATCTAATCAAAGAATTGATTAGCTACAATAAATTCAGCAGCATAACATTCTGTTCACAAGAATAATAAATGTGAAACTTTAATGGAGCTCTCGTAAACTTTCTGTGTTTGCTGAAGAAGATAACTAACTGAATGAATTACATTCAATTGCTGCTTTGTAGACTTTCAAAATTTAATGGACAGGTGGCCAATTATTATCCACATAATTCATTAATATTGCTGCAATTGAATCAGTGAATCAACATCTCTGTGGCGACATCTCTATGGCGACAAGTCTTCTCTGTGTATCCTCTGTGGCGACATCTCTATGGCAACAAGGCTTCACTGTGTATCCTCTGTGGCGATAGAGTTGTCTTGTTCTCTGTGGTGACAACCTCTGTGGCGACATGCATCTGTGGCGACAATTACTCTCCTGTGGCGACAGCCTCTATGGCGACAGTTGCCTTGAGCAATTGTTTCAATACCTCTATGGTTACATCTCCTGTGGCGACAGGGGTACCTTGATACCATTTCTCTGTGGTTACATCTCCTGTGGTGACATGTAGAGAGCTGTCTTTTACTTAGAATATTTTTGGCTCTTTGTCAAACCATTCTTTAATATATCAATCACTTTTCTTATGCTAATTGAATCAAAATACATTCTTGAATGCTGATGTTTGGTGCACTGGTCTGGTTCACAAATAACTAGTACTGAGAGAATCCTGATTCAATTTGTCTTGTATTTCTGAGTTGATACATACTGATGTTGATCCATTGCTTCTTTCACTGAACCCTTGATCTTGTAACACTCAAAGTCAATACATGCAACTGATACTTAAAGCCCCTTGATGTCTTATTCTTCATGGCTGCTTGAACATAGTAATGAACTTCTTCCCATGATATGTAGGAGGACCTAATGAATCAATCACATTATTTCATGGCTGCTTGAACATAGTAATGAATTTCTTCCCATAAATGTGAAGCTTTAATGGAGCTCTCGTAAACTTTCTGTGTTTGCTGAAGAAGATAACTAACTGAATGAATTACATTCAATTCCTGCTTTTTAGACTTTCCAAATTCAATGGACAGGTGGATAATTATTATCCACACAATTCATTAATTTTTCTATAATTGAATCAGTGAATCAACATCTCTATGGCGACATCCTTATGGCGATAAGTCTTCTCTGTGTATCCTCTATGGAGACATCTCTATGGCGACAAGGCTTCTCTGTGTATCCTCTGTGGTGACAGCTCTATGGCGACAGAGTTGTCTTGTTCTCTGTGGCGACATGCTTCTGTGGCGACATGCTTCTGTGGCGACAATTACTCTCCTGTGGCGACAGCCTCTATGGCGACAGTTGCCTTGAGCAATTATTTCAACACCTCTGTGGTTACATCTCCTGATGCGACAAGGATGCCTTGATACCATTTCTCTGTGGTTACATCTCCTGCGGCGATAGGTAGAGAGCTGTCTTTTACTTAAAATATTTTTGGCTCTTTGTCAAACCATTCTTTAATGTATCAATCACTTTTCTTCTGTTAATTGAATCAAAATACTTTCTTGAATGCTGATGTTTGGTGCACTGGTCTGGTTCACAAACAACTAGTACTGAGAGAATCCTGATTCAATTTGTCTTGTATTTCTGAGTTGATACATACTGATGTTGTTCCATTGCTTCTTTCACTGAACCCTTGATCTTGTAACACTCAAAGTCAATACATGCAACTGATACTTAAAGCCCCTTGATGTCTTATTCTTCATGGCTGCTTGAACATAGTAATGAACTTCTTCCCATGATCTGTAGGAGGACCTAATGAATCAATCATATCATTTGGTTCTTTGTGTTTATCCTATCTTCATCTGAAGGGTTCCTGTGCTTCACAGTTTAATAATATTATCTGTTTCTATTTTCATGTTGAGTTATAAATCCTCGATTACATGTTACATTACATTATGCTTTACAGTTTTTTTTTCTGATTTTAAGAATGTTCTTACTTAATATATAACTGTGTTTGATTTTGCAAGAAGTACAGAATGAATAGTAAAATGAAAATAAAAACACAAAGCAATAAAACACAAGGCTTTAAAACTTTCTGGTGGATTTGAACTTATCCACCAGAGATATATATTATATATATAAAGATGAGAACTCTTTGATGCTTGTATAACACACAGCTGCTTACAAGTGAACTTACAGGATTACAGAGAAATGTTTAACCGATACAGCTTTATCTATCTCTCTGAAAATAATGCTTACTTCTTTAGTTTGTTCTACTTGCTACACTTGGTTTATATACTACTAAGTTATATGATAAAAAGACAAATAAGTAAAACAAAAATTATTTTTTGTATAATTTCATGCTACTTCATTACTCTATCCAGCATATTTAAATATCTTCATAATTGCATGGAAATTGTAATGCTTCTTTGTTCTCTAAATCGTATACTTAGGCAGCCACATTCCATTTGCAAACATCTGACGCATGTGACTGTGTTATCACTGTCAACTGCTATTTTGAATATGATCATCCATCGGGACTATATTGGTCATCCGTCGGGAGCCTTGTTGATTATCTGTCGGGATCCTTTGTAGATCATCCTTCGGGAGCCTTATGATCACTTGACTCTATTTCACTTATACAGAATTATAAGACATCTTATATTTAAAATTAGCCAACCTATTCTGCATAACAATCTAGTAGTCAACATTATTTAAAGAATCCTACAGCATCTACTAATACATTGTTGTTTGCAGGCATGTGATACAAGACTTATTATTACATAGGCTACACTCTCGATGGATGTTCAGTTGTCATCCTCGGGACTATAAAATTTATCCGTCGGGACTATGTAGAACATCCGTCGAGAGCTGTAAAACACAAAGTTAAATCTACTAAGGTGTTTTGTTCAACTTATCATCAAGTTCACAACAATATATATTAAAAAAATGCGGTGCAGTGAGGTTTGAACCGCAATTTTAAAATGTCAAACCGCAAATCGCACGACACCGCGCGATTTGTCAAAAATTCAAACCGCAACCGCACCATAAAAGATTAAAAACCGGACTTTGCGGTGGAGTGTGGGACGATGCGGGCGATTTTTATGATTTGTGTGATCTGATGATAGGCCCTTAATTAATACAAAAGTCCGAGTCCTTTAATATAATTTAAATTAAGACCCAGTACATGGAAAACAAAAGCATTTTTATTCATATACATTATCTAAAAAACTCCTTGTTATCAATCTTGTACGATATAGACATTATTATATATATTGAATATATAACTAATTCACAAGAACATTGCTAATTCTTAAATCACATAAGAATATAAGAATTAATAATTAAATTAAGAGAAGGGTTTGAGAAAACAATCAGAGATTGGATTTAATCTCGAGTCCAGAAAACTGTCTCCTTAAAGCAGTTTCGCCCTGCACCGTCCGTGTTTAGCGACCTGCTTTCCAGGATAAAACGAGATACTAGTATAATAGATAAATCGAAAATACTCTCAGAGAACTTGAACTAACCCCGAGAACTATCACCAGAATATTTGAAAAATTTAAGACTGAAGAGACCGAGAATTAAAGAGACGACTCTTATTTTCTCAACTTAATAAAACTGGTGCCCTAAGACTCTATTTATAAATAGAGTCTTGAGAGGACTTAATTTTCTTTTTGATGTGGTACATCGTATTTATAAGAAAAACAAAGGAATAGGTTTGTGCTACTCTCGATGTGGTACAAAACTCGCTTTTCACATTAAAAGGTCACACTTTGGAACATCAATTCTCATTCACCTTTTACTCATTTTGAGCATGTAAATATGCGTTGGAATTCCCTCGAAGAGGAGAATATGTTCCAATAAATTCACACGACTAACACATAATGTGTCTCCCTCACATATGAAAGGAATATGTCCTAAGTCCAATCATGTATGAGGATTTAGGAATAACTTTTATGTAATCTGTTTTGATTTCATTGATATTAATAAAAGACTTGTTTTGTTTTTATTACGGGCTTTATCTATTTAAGTGTTTAAATAAGATATACCATAGTTTAGAGTAAAGCTTTTTATGGATTATGATGAGATCATAATAGTGAGACCTAAAAAGATGATAACTCTAAACTTAAATAGTTCCTGGTCATAGGATTACTAACTGGTAATTAATAATCCGTAAAGATCGGTACATACTATGCTTGCTTCATTATGAAGGATGTCTGTTCTCATAGACATTTGTGTGGTGACACTATAGCTAGTATGTAGGTGCTTATTATAGAATAAGTTCACTGAACATGACTCGCACAGCTGAACAACTGATGGAGTTCACTCACGTGTCAGCAGTTGTTCACATAGTGATAGTTGTACAAGTATCCTTAGACTTGAGGTCATCATAGTCATCTTGTGTACACTGAACTATGCTTTGGTTTAGTTCTTAGTCTCCAGGGACAATTATTAGGGCTCTTCTGGGTATAGGAATTTGTACACGAAGATAGTGTATGATCAATAAAGGATCTACCCCTTCCAGTGTAGGAAGCGAATGTTCAAGGCTGATCCACTTATGCTAGTTCAGGAATCTCTGGCCAGAGTAAATGAAATTAGAAAGGAGTTTCTAATTTGCATAGAACTACGCATAGTAAATGGTAAGCAAAGTGATTGAATTAGATAGGCTTGACACGAGATCCATGCCTTGTATTTAATCGGGATATTGTAGGGTAGAAGGAGTTTATTGTACGGTAACTATTCACTGAATAGGTTCTTGGTATTCTAAGCAGTGAATTCATATTATCCGGATAGTCGCGATATGCTGAGAAGTATCCCTCACGATGTAGAATAAATGTGATTAATTAATTAATCATATTTAATAAATTAGAGAATTTATATAAATAATGATAAAATAGTTTTATTATTATTTATTTCTACTACCGGCTTAATATTGAACCTACATGGTCACACCATAAAAAGAGAATGATTTAATGGTGGAGGAATTAATTAATAATGGCTAATAATTATTTATTTATGAAATAAATAATTAATTGGCAAATTTAATAATTGATTAAATGAGATTTAATTGATTATAAATTAATTAAGAAAAGTTCTTAATATTATTAATTAAAGGATTTAATTTTTGGAAATTAAATCAAGAGAGAGAATTATTTCTAAAGTATTTAGAAAAAGGATTAATGATTAAAAGGTGTTTTAATTATTAATAAGAATAATAAATGGGATAATAATAATAATATTTATGGGAAAATTTCAGCTGAAAATTTGCCTATAAATACACTATTATAGACCCTAATTTTATTCTAACCCACACAAAACCCAAAAAGTTTGGAAAATCCAATTCTCTCCACCTCCTTCCTCCTCCTTAACATCGTTTTCTTGGTGGATACCGGTGGAGTGCTTCACACTTGAGGAGCAACTGCTAAGGATCTCTGATCGTTGTCTCCGAATTATTTTAAAAGGTTAGATTCGATCCCTCAAATTTTTATTCATGATCTGTATGCTTTTATTTGGATTTTGTATGTGTAAAAGTGTTTTTTCCATGCGCTCGCTGCGTTAAAAATCCAACAATGGTATCGGAGCATAGGTTGTATGCATATAGATCTGTGGTAAAAATTTCAGAATTTTATGTGCTTGTATGAATTAATTATGATTTTTACAAGTTATATCATGGATTAATTTTGTCTGATGAGAAATCGTTTCTCAGAATAATTTTGAATGTTGATCTGGGTTCTACAAGTGTTGTAGATCGTCTAGGTATTTTTTTCATAATTTTATGATGTATAGATTTTTTATTATGAATTTTTGAAGTTGTATCATTAATAATTCGTAATTAATTATTCATATATATATATTATTTGTAAGTATATGTATATATCTGTTCTGCTGTATTCTGTGCTGTTGTCTGCTTATTCTGTGATGCACGGAAGACGAGGAACAGCTGTCACGCGCGGAGTTCGAGGCGAGCTGTCAGGCGGCGGCTGGGGGTGTTGCGCATTCCGGGAATGCGTTACACCCTGTAACGCATTCACAGAATGCGTTACACCTTTTTAATGGCTTAAAAGGGGTGTAACGCATCACCGGAATGCGTTACAGGGCTTGTAACGCGTTTCTGTAATGCGTTATAGCCCGTCTGTTGATTTTAAAATTGATTTTCTGGGAGTTTCGTAACTCCGTTTTGGGCATGCAATATACCGTTGGATTCGTTTTTCCGAGACGGATCTAATGGAGTGATCAATTTTAGTTTATATAAAAGTTTTGAACTGTTTATATTTCCATAAAGTGTTTTAAAGCTGTTTTTGACTGTTTTTAATTGCTTTTAAATGCTTCATGTGATACATAGAGATGTATAATGCTTAGACTAATATGCTAGATGATATAACATGCCTACCTTGATGTTTATTCATGTTGATATATGTGATATATGCTTAGTTTATCATGCGATGATAGATTTAGGTGAACTTAAATGAACATAAGGCGTTTGTTAGACAACCTAGTATAGTGAAATTGTTTCATAACCTTAATAATAATATTATGAATACAATCATGAGATTCTTGTGTTTGTGAAACACGTAATTGAATATGAATTTTCGATATGAGAGAAAGGATGATTCTGTCAATAACATATTTCTATCTGTAAGAAAGGATTATTAAGTGACGCCTCTTGACAATGCTCCACCCGATCTGGGAATCATCTGATTATTGATTATTGATTTGAAATATTTAATTTAAAAGGAAGAATCTCTTTATAATATGATTATGATTGTAACGTAATATAATCCCTCTAAAATTAAATAATATCAAGTAGTAATTGGCCAATGATACAACGGGCTTGTGTCGGTCATAGCCTTCCAACATGATAGAAAGTAGTTCTTATTTTTGAATCATTGTCGGTTCGTGCTACAGCCGAGGGCTTTGATTTCGAAATAAGAAATACTTGTCTATTACATAGAGATGTGTACATTGAATAAGAATCTAAAGGTCGGTATGTGCTACAGCCATGGGCCTTTGGGGACTGATTCAACTGTACGGAATGTTGGGTTAGACTTGACTTAGAATATTGAGTTTGTCGTGCTACAGCCGGACTCAATTATTCAAGAGGCTAAAGTTTGATTAGGGAATAACATGAGATGTAATTGACAAGAGTTGTCTGCCTATTGAACATTACATGGCGGTTCGTGCTACAGCCGGGGTCGTGTAATGGAATGTAGGATCCCTATTCCCACTAGCATTATGAATGCTTAATTTTTCATGTAGGGGGTTGAATAAATTAGGAAAACTAGTGGGAGCCACTTATGAATAAAGACCCGATTCATATAGTGTTTTGAAATGAAATCGAATATTTGCTAAGTGTTGTTATGTGTTTATCATTTACAGATTTACTTTGTACGTTATGTCTTCTGCACTATCACTCAGGAGCATACTAGATGCTCACAAATTGACTGGTCCTAATTATGCTGACTGGCTTCGAAACTTGAGAATTGTTCTCAGGATTGAGAAGCTGGAATACGTGATTGACTCACCTAAGCCTACTGAACCTGCTAGTGATGCACATAATGATGAACATGTTGTGTATCGTAAGTGGATAGATGATGCAAATGTTGCTCAATGTATCATGCTAGCTTCGATGAACATTGAGCTACAGAAGCAACATGAGCATATGGATGCTCACACTATCCTCATGCATCTACAAGAGTTGTATGATGTGGCAGGGAGGACAGCTCGATATGAGATATCGAAGGAGCTGTTCGGGTGTAGGATGTCTGAGGGATCATCTGTGAATGACCATGTACTTAAGATGATCAATTTGATTGAACGTCTTGGACAACTTGGTTTTGCCATGGATGGGGAGCTGAGCCAAGACTTGGTCTTGCAATCGCTTCCGAGTTCGTTCTCGCAGTTTGTTGTGAACTTTAACATGAATAAGTTGGATGTCAGCCTGCCTGAACTCCACAACATGTTGAAGACTGCGAAATCGAATTTTCCCCCTAAGAAGAGTTCTGTTCTTCTAATTGGTGAAGGTTCCAATCCTAAGAAAAAGAAGAGGAACTCTTCCAAGAAGAAGAAAGTAGGTGAGAAAACGCCGGTTCCACCAAAAGTTGAAGACCCCAAGAGCAAAGTTGTTTGCTTTCACTGTAATAAGGTGGGGCACTGGAAGAGGAACTGCATGGTTTACCTTGCAGAATTGAAGAAGAAGGGTAGTGAGACTACCGCTTCTGATTCAGGTATGTTCATGATAGAAGTGAATATGTCATTTCTACTTGGGTATTAGATACCGCATGTGGTTCTCATATCTGCAATTTGTTGCAGGGACCAAGGAGAAGTAGGACTCTTGAGGAAGAGTAGGTGATTCTACTGATGGAAATGGAGCAAGAGTTGCTGCTGAAGATGTAGAATCATTTCATTTACATATGCCTACGGGCAAGACTATTGTTTTAAATAATTGTTATTTTGTTCCCTCGATTGTGAGGAATATTATTCCCATGTTAGACTTGGCTGGATTTTCATTTATTATTGAGAATAATGAATGTTCTATTCTTAGAGATAACATTCTTTATGGACGTGGTGCTTTAAATAATGGTCTGTATATATATGTGACATAATTTGCTTCAGATTGAACAAACTAATAAAAGAAAAGGGATGATGAAAATCTCACTTTATAGTGGCACTGCAGTCTCCATTTAGTAGACATGGAGAGAGGGCTGCAAATTTGCTAGGAATGGTACACACAGATGTATGTGGACCAATGTATAAGCAAACCATGGGTGGATTTTCATACTTCATTACTTTCATAGATGATAGATCTGGATTCGGATATGTGTTTGATGAAACACAAGTCTGAGGCCTTTGAAAAGTTCAAAGAATGTAAGTATGAAGTGGAGAAACAACCAAACATAGTATTATAACTCTTCGATTAGATCGAGGTGGTGAATACTTGAACGGAGAGTTTCTAGATTATCTCAAAGTAAATGGTATAGTCTCCTTGTGGAATCCTCCAGATTGGTATCTGAAAGGAGAAATCAAACTTTGTTAGACATAGTTCGGTCCATGATGAGCTATGCAAATCTTCCAGTATTCCTATGGGGTTATGCATTGGAAACCTCAGCATATTTACTGAATAAGGTGCCTTCCAAAATCTGTTCCTCAAACTTCGTATGAGATATGGAAAGAAAGGAAACCGAGTCTTAAACACGTTAAGATTTGGGGATGTCCAGCTTGTGTCAAGTAAGTTGACCCAGATAAGCTGGAATATCGATCCGTAAAATATAGTTTTGTGGGATATCCTAAAGAGACTTTAGGGTATTACTTTTACACCGATCATCGGGTGTTTGATATCAATAAAAGACTTGTTTTGTTTTTATTACGGGCTTTATCTATTTAAGTGTTTAAATAAGATATACCATAGTTTAGAGTAAAGCTTTTTATGGATTATGATGAGATCATAATAGTGAGACCTAAAAAGATGATAACTCTAAACTTAAATAGTTCCTGGTCATAGGATTACTAACTGGTAATTAATAATCCGCAAAGATCGGTACATACTATGCTTGCTTCATTATGAAGGATGTCTGTTCTCATAGACATTTGTGTGGTGACACTATAGCTAGTATGTAGGTGCTTATTATAGAATAAGTTCACTGAACATGACTCGCACAGCTGAACAACTGATGGAGTTCACTCACGTGTCAGCAGTTGTTCACATAGTGATAGTTGTACAAGTATCCTTAGACTTGAGGTCATCATAGTCATCTTGTGTACACTGAACTATGCTTTGGTTTAGTTCTTAGTCTCCAGGGACAATTATTAGGGCTCTTCTGGGTATAGGAATTTGTACACGAAGATAGTGTATGATCAATAAAGGATCTACCCCTTCCAGTGTAGGAAGCGAATGTTCAAGGCTGATCCACTTATGCTAGTTCAGGAATCTCTGGCCAGAGTGAATGAAATTAGAAAGGAGTTTCTAATTTGCATAGAACTACACATAGTAAATGGTAAGCAAAGTGATTGAATTAGATAGGCTTGACACGAGATCCATGCCTTGTATTTAATCGGGACATTGTAGGGTAGAAGGAGTTTATTGTACGGTAACTATTCACTGAATAGGTTCTTGGTATTCTAAGCAGTGAATTCATATTATCCGGATAGTCGCGATATGCTGAGAAGTATCCCTCACGATGTAGAATAAATGTGATTAATTAATTAATCATATTTAATAAATTAGAGAATTTATATAAATAATGATAAAATAGTTTTATTATTATTTATTTCTACTACCGGCTTAATATTGAACCTACAGGGTCACACCATAAAAGGAGAATAATTTAATGGTGGAGGAATTAATTAATAATGGCTAATAATTATTTATTTATGAAATAAATAATTAATTGGCAAATTTAATAATTGATTAAATGAGATTTAATTGATTATAAATTAATTAAGAAAAGTTCTTAATATTATTAATTAAAGGATTTAATTTTTGGAAATTAAATCAAGAGAGAGAATTATTTCTAAAGTGTTTAGAAAAAGGATTAATGATTAAAAGGTGTTTTAATTATTAATGAGAATAATAAATGGGATAATAATAATAATATTTATGGGAAAATTTCAGCTGAAAATTTTGCCTATAAATACACTATTATAGACCCTAATTTTATTCTAACCCACACAAAACCCAAAAAGTTTGGAAAACCCAATTCTCTCCACCTCCTTCCTCCTCCTTAACATCGTTTTCTTGGTGGATACCGGTGGAGTGCTTCACACTTGAGGAGCAACTGCTAAGGATCTCTGATCGTTGTCTCCGAATTATTTTAAAAGGTTAGATTCGATCCCTCGAATTTTTATTCATGATTTGTATGCTTTTATTTGGATTTTGTATGTGTAAAAGTGTTTTGCCATGCCCCCGTTGCGTTAAAAATCCAACAACATAGAGTCTCAAAATGATTCACAACTTAGTCTAAATACTAATTTTGTCCAAAAATCCCCCAAAAATGAGATTGATGGTCCAGTAGCACGCACCACATAGACAAACAGACGCGAATATTGACTTGGTGATAGTTCTGGCGGTCATATATAACATATGATAGGTAGAGAATGCTCCTTGAACCTTCGCTCGAATAAGAATATTGACTTTACTGGTAGATAGTATGACGCAATATCCTTCAACTGTTCGACCGTTTGTGTAAATGATAATATACTTATCACTATATCTTTCCTGACTCATTCAATTCTCATGATTATGTCCATTTTGGCTATGGAACATCGTCCTGGTTCTGCAAGAGTTTCTAAAGAATTGTGCCTCGTAATTCTCCTTTGAAGCGGACCCACTTCATTCTCACATAGGTGATCTTTATCTTATAGAGTAACCTATCTTTACTCAACCGAATTCCATGTATTCAAACTTGAAATCCATGCATTCGTCAAAGATCATTAAAAGCATAAAGCTTAACCTCGTACCATACGGGTCTCACTGTTTCATTATCATAGAAATAGGCCAGGGGTTATCCCCACAGTGATTTGGTCATCATGATTTAGTTGTCCCATTGAACCAAGTTCTTGGGATCTCTAGTCAGCAAGGTTGGGTGTCCATCATGACGCCGTTAAGCAATAGGCAAGGCCCATTCCTCTCGATGATTTTATAACTATCTCTCGGTCTAACTAGATTCCCTTGGCTTAAACAGATTCGCTCATTTTAATCATTTGGTTAGTGGATCCAAACATTATCATATGACTTTACATAGTCAACCATGATAATTCTCGTTGAGAATGGTTGTTTAATGGTATTATGTCCTCATCATAGATGTGAGACATACCATTGCATACACAACAATGTGATCTCCCGATTTGCAGATTGATTACACAATATATGCATATTGAAGACACATTTTCCTTGTCATTTAGGAATATCCTTCCAAAGTGGCTATTCAGCCTTTTAACTGCATTTATTTTATGCACCAGACTCGTATTCCATCATGAATCGAGCTAAGTTTAGGATTTCCATGACATGACTGCTAAGTGTGAAATGTATTCTCGAATGACTTTTAAGTTCTTAAAGTCAAATATCTAATTTACATAATATATTCACATAGTACAATTAGATATCTTTCGTATTGCAGTCCAAGCTCACGAGCACATATCGTACACCTTAAATCCCATTGCAATCACTTCCAAGTGACAAATTTTTATTGTACTCGTGCATCTACCCAGTTTACCATCTGTGTAGCCTATGTCTGATTTATACAATTTTAAAAAGTACAACAGACTTGCAATCCTTCTTGAGAGATCCTTGTTCATCTACGCTTGGATAAATATAAATCCATTCTAGCTATGATAACTTTAGCTTCGTTGATCTCTTCAAGATTCACAACAGTAACATGTGACATATATCATCTAAGACTTTTAAAGTCAAGAAGATTGTAATCTTCAAATCAAAACTTTTCAATCTCATCAAGATTTTCAGAGATGATCCTCTTGTCATTACTTCTCGTAAGGATCAGATCACTCACATACAGTCAATTATGACTTGCATATCATATGTAAATAACACATGCACACTTGTCAATTCTATGATTCTGAATCAGTTTGACATCTCATATTCACATATTTCACATTTATGAAATAACTTTACTAGTTATTACTCAAGGCTTCCACTTGTTATTGATATTACCAGCTTTTAGCATCCCAAAAACCATCAATTTCAGTTTGCATCATTACCGAGTTTAAGCATCCTAAAACTGGCAATTTTTATTCACATAGAAAACCAATTTTGAGCGTCCTCAAAATGGCAACCATGTCGTTTATTTGAAGCCATTGCTTATCACAACAATATCAAATTTAATATGCCATTATTTCGTGTCTATGTTGTTTCACTCAACATGATCACCAAAAATACAGACTTTCTATTCTTGCTTTATCTAGAGACCCTCAGGTTCATGTAAATAGATATTTATCCAAATATCTATTTAGAAAGACCGTCTCAATGTTCATTGATGCACTTTTAAATTTCACAATACGATAATTTTAGTATCATCTTAATGAACCTTATTCTCAAAACTCGAGAATATTTCATAAATTATATACGGTCATCACTTTTGATTATAATATTTTATTATCAGTCTAACCTTTTACTTCCTTCAGACCCACATATATTTTCCCAATTTGAAAATTCATTTGGGTCCTAATGCTTCTATCTCGTAAGAAAATCCATATATTTTTTAAACAAAATTCGATCAAACAGGACCACTCTCTCTATTTCTTAACATCCTTTCCCCCACAAAGGACATAGAGAGAACATACACAATCCATTTTCTAGTACACAAATGCTAGAAAATCTTGATTTATTGACTTCTCAATAATAGTCAAATTTTCTCTTGATATATTCACTTATCAAAGAATTATATGAGAAGCCCATTGCTTCTATTAAATTTACGGGTTTACCTTCAAGCAAATTATCAAGACATTCGGGACTAGCAATTACCCAAGTCTTTTGCTCTCTACATGTTCATCCTCACATTCATCCAATAACTCGTAAGTTCATTTAGATGACTTTTAATTATAGATCTACTAGGAACTACTAGCTTATCGCAAAGCATTTCTAAATTCTGTAATAGTATTCTTACGAATCTCAAAAATTAGATTCATATATCGAATATTATTAGACTCAACCATTGTCTATGTATCTATCCAAAATATCTCAATTGATTTTGGATCTCATGCTACCAACAGAGGTATTGGTATCAAGTTTCGAGATACCCCCACATATCAATTTATTTCAAGAATGTTTCATTACATTCCATTATTCATAGAAAATTCAATAATTTTCTATTCTAGATACCCCCGTAATTTTAATATTTCACATAATGTCAGAAAACATTCCAAAACTAATAGGAAATTTAATTATTTCCTTCTGTAGTATCATATTTAAGGAACAATTAGCCCTTCGTAACTAATATCCTCAAATTCAGTGATAGTCTGAGCTGATCACAATCATTTTGCATTTCCCTCAGAGCGCAACTCAAGCCTGCATCTACTCCATCTATTTAAAGCGAGTAAGGTGCAACGACCTCATGAATATTCACGTTGCAAACAGAATTCTCCCGGTGATTATTCATCATTAAATTTATTCACTACCATCTTAATTATATGTATTATGTTGGTTTTACCCTTGAGCTTATAGAGCACACATCTCTCTATTTAGCTTCAATATTGACTTGGCTACGAGTACGAGTGACAAATGTTTTACTATCAAACCAGAAAGTAAACACATATCGTGTCACTACCTCTCATTTGAGCAGGTTTTACGTCATTCATTAAAAACCTATAAGATTTTAGTATCATGTTTAAAGAACTTCCCGTAGTTCTTATCATTAGAAATTCAATTACCGAATTTCTCTAAAATACTTACATGGATCACACGAACCTACATTTCTGGCTCACCTACTGGTACATCCAGAAAAGGCCCAAGGAAGAACATAAATTTTCAATAAATCCACATTCAGTGATCCTTGATCAACTAATACATTAGGATTAACAACTTTACGGATTCTCTCCGAAGTTCAGCATAAATAGCCGATATCAATATTCGTCGTATTAAGTATCACATGGATCACTATAATAGGCTCGTGTGTCACTGCCGCAGTAGACCGACACCAACATATAAATTATTATTTAACTGGAGGAAAACTCCAACCAGAAAATTATAATTTATATGCCGACCCATAACCTGTTCTCCAGGCCCATTAGGTTTTTTTAATGTGGAGAATCCTGAACAATTGTAAATCTGGTTCACTTCAGCTGCACAACTAGGCACATTATTTAACAACAAACATATTACTTTATAATATGCAATGCAACACAAGTGAGAATACTAGAACAAATTCTTCCAGTCAAACTATTGTTAACTAACGAGACACGTTACATAATAAAATAACTTATGCCTCCTTTAATAGCTTTCCAAAGTCTCCGTATAGACTAAAAGCATTTTGTTAACAAATAAATCTATTAAAATAAGATGTTTAGAAATATATAGTTTGCATCACGTTTATTGTCACAAAACTATACTTGTAATCTATTTTTTCCAATTAAAAAGATACGCGGTAAGGCCTCTATTTATCCAGTATTATAAGTGATATAACTCCATTATTAAAGATTAAACAATAATAATTGATGTTTTGTCATCACTCAACAATGATTAAAAATTAATCACCAAATAATCAAGTTCTCACATCTATGTAGCCATATCATTTAATTGCATAGCAATACCATGTTATAAACTTGCAAACACGCATGGAAACTATAGCATATACAATTCTTGTATCAGTATACTAATAATTTCGAAATCAATTCAGAATTAAGAAACTCTAGCTCATATATATTATCAATCACCATGCCAATTAACCAAAACATAATAAGCTATCCATTAACAGCGAAAACATGGACAAATTATAAACTTGGGTTTATGTTGAGTGGCATTTATGACACTTTATTACGCTCTGTAAAGCTTTGAATTAGTGTATTTGTACTCAAGTTGTTAGTGTTTTAATGTATTTTCTAGTGTTTTTATATTTCCATGCATTATCCAGGTAATCAGGTGAATTAGCATTGTTTTGGTGCTAATTTGGTGTTAGGGAGGTGTTGGAATAAAAGCTCTTGGAAAACCGACTCAAATCATCAAGGAAAATGAAGAAGTCAGAAGTCGATCCAGGGAGTCAGCGCGCCCGCGCTGTGATAGCGCGCGGCCATGCCCAAAGTCCAGAAACTCGGCGCGCGCGGCTGCGCCAGGTCGAGAAAAGAAATCCTGATTCGATTGGGCTTTTGATCCAGAAGACTTCTACTCTACATGGGGATGCTATATATACATAAATAAGCTCGTTTTTTATAGAGAGACATACGAGAGCAAAAGATGAAGGCGTAAGAAGACCGTTTTAGCATAATTTAATAAAGGCGAAGAAGATCTAGTTTTAACTTGTGATTCTTTGTTTAAGTTGTAACGTTGGATGCTATTTTTCTTATTCTTGAACCTATACTCTTATTTTGTATTTTGTTTATTATTCGTTTATAAAGACTACATTTATTATATCATGCTTTCATCGGAACCCACGTTGATGATGAGTCCGATCATGGGCTAACCGTTATCATGGGGTTCTAACGGATTTATTTAAGGATTTCTTTAGTTGATTTGTTTCGATGCCTTAGTGTGTGGTGATTATATGATAACCTAGTATTGGTTGTGCATATTTGTCTTATGAGTGTCGCGAACTTATAAGATAGTGTGTTAATTCTTAATGAAGCGAAAGTAAATTTAAGGATTTAGAACTTGCCATGCTAGCGTAGGTTCATGTGTTATTGTTGTGCATGATTCACATATAATTTTAACCATCTTACTTGCCCTATGTAATCATGATAGATAACTTGTGCGTTAAACCGTTATGTTGTCAAATTCTATAGACATATAGGGTCTCAATATAATTGGTGTTTATTCAGCTTCTATCTCTTTTGTGGATGTCTGGTAGTATGGTATTCGTGCAATGAAAGTTGGCGTTTATCAGTTTTGTGTTATCTGATTAGTGTCATCACCATTACATGCTAAGGTTAAGAATGAAAAGGCTATTGAATGAAGTATCTAATGAATTTAGAATCCCATGTTTGTCATATATTAATTCAACCATTCTTATTCTCTTAGTTATAATTGTTAGCTTAAGTTTAGTTAAAAGAAATCTCAATTTGTTAATCGTCTTAGCATTGAATAATAACCATACATTGTTGCATAGGTGCATAAATTGAACATTAACCTAAACCAGTCTTTGTGGGAACAAATCTGATTTATATCTTATACTACTTGCGAACGCGTATACTTGCGTGTATTTTAGCGCGTGTTTAGCGACTAACAGTTTAATATACCAATTTATAATGATTAACCCGAGAAACAGAAATCACCAAATATGTCCACTGGAATATAAGTTGATCATAAATTAATAACCAGTAAAGCATCAATAGGCTTAAGAAAACCAATTATCTAGTAATTTTGTGCTTACTTTTGCCTCGTACTTGTTAATCTTAAACAAAGCACCACTTAAAATCAAATTTATATTAATTTCAAGCACATGGCAACAAGTGATTAAATAAATTAACGCACTAAATTTAATTTAATTAATGAGGCAAATAATTGCCACTTATATACACATAAATATAGTACACCATTCAGAGCCTATCAGTGATAATTATAAGGCCGTGATCCAATTTAAACAATCAAATTGACTTTTGCGTCTACTAACAAGAAAGAATGAATATCGAAGAAAACTGCTTTAAGATTGTTATCAATCTTGTACGATATAGACATTATTATATATATTGAATATATAACTAATTCACAAGAATATTGCTAATTCTTAAATCACATAAGCATGTAAGAATTAACAATTAAATTAGGAGAAGGGTTTTAAAAATAAACAGAGATTGGATTTAATCTCGAGTCCAGAAAACTGTCTCCTTAAAGCAGTTTCGCCCCACACCGTCCGTGTTTACCGACCTCCTTCTCAGGATAAAACGAGATAATAGTATAATCGATAAATCGAAAATACTCTCAGCGAACTTGAACGAAACCCGAGAACTATCACCGAAATATTTGGAAAATTTAAGACTGAAGAGACCGAGAATTAAAGAGACGACTCTTTTTTTCTCGACTTAATAAAACTGGTGCCCTAAGACTCTATTTATAAAGAGAGGCTTGAAATGACTTGCTTTTCTTTTCGATGTGGTACCTGGTATTTATAAGAAAAACAAATGAATAGTTTTGTGCTACTCTCGATGTGGTACAAAACCCACTTTTTGAAAGGAATATGTCCTAAGTCCAATCATGTATTAGGATTTAGGAATAACTTTTATGTAATCTGTTTTGATTTCATTGATATTAATAAAGACTTGTTTTGTTTTTATTACGGGCTTTATCTATTTAAGTGTTTAAATAAGATATACCATAGTTTAGAGTAAAGCTTTTTATGGATTATGATGAGATCATAATAGTGAGACCTAAAAAGATGATAACTCTAAACTTAAATAGTTCCTGGTCATAGGATTACTAACTGGTAATTAATAATCCGCAAAGATCGGTACATACTATGCTTGCTTCATTATGAAGGATGTCTGTTCTCATAGACATTTGTGTAGTGACACTATAGCTAGTATGTAGGTGCTTATTATAGAATAAGTTCACTGAACATGACTCGCACAGCTGAACAACTGATGGAGTTCACTCACGTGTCAACAGTTGTTCACATAGTGATAGTTGTACAAGTATCCTTAGACTTGAGGTCATCATAGTCATCTTGTGTACACTGAACTATGCTTTGGTTTAGTTCTTAGTCTCCAGGGACAATTATTAGGGCTCTTCTGGGTATAGGAATTTGTACACGAAGATAGTGTATGATCAATAAAGGATCTACCCCTTCCAGTGAAGGAAGCGAATTTTCAAGGCTGATCCACTTATGCTAGTTCAGGAATCTCTGGCCAGAGTGAATGAAATTAGAAAGGAGTTTCTAATTTGCATAGAACTACGCATAGTAAATGGTAAGCAAGTGATTGAATTAGATAGGCTTGACACGAGATCCATGCCTTGTATTTAATCGGGATATTGTTGGGTAGAAGGAGTTTATTGTACGGTAACTATTCACCGACAAGTTCTTGGTATTCTAAGCAGTGAATTCATATTATCCGGATAGTCGCGATATGTTGAGAAGCATCACTCACGATGTAGAATAAATGTGATTAATTAATTAATCATATTTAATAAATTAGAGAATTTATATAAATAATGATAAAATAGTTTTATTATTATTTATTTCTACTACCGGCTTAATATTGAACCTACATGGTCACACCATAAAAAGAGAATGATTTAATGGTGGAGGAATTAATTAATAATAGCTAATAATTATTTATTTATGAAATAAATAATTAATTGGCAAATTTAATAATTGATTAAATGAGATTTAATTGATTATAAATTAATTAAGAAAAGTTCTTAATATTATTAATTAAAGGATTTAATTTTTGGAAATTAAATCAAGAGAGAGAATTATTTCTAAAGTATTTAGAAAAAGGATTAATGATTAAAAGGTGTTTTAATTATTAATGAGAATAATAAATGGGATAATAATAATAATATTTATGGGAAAATTTCAGCTGAAAATTTTGCCTATAAATACACTATTATAGACCCTAATTTTATTCTAACCCACACAAAACTCAAAAAGTTTGGAAAACCCAATTCTCTCCACCTCCTTCCTCCTCCTTAACATCGTTTTCTTGGTGGATACCGGTGGAGTGCTTCACACTTGAGGAGCAACTGCTAAGGATCTCTGATCGTTGTCTCCGAATTATTTTAAAAGGTTAGATTCGATCCCTCGAATTTTTATTCACGATTTATATGCTTTTATTCGGATTTTATATGTGTAAAAGTGTTTTGCCATGCCCCCGCTGCGTTTAAAATCCAACAATGGTATCAGAGCATAGGTTGTATGAATATAGATCTGTGGTAAAAATTTCAGAATTTTATGTGCTTGTATGAATTAATTATGATTTTTACAAGTTATATTATGGATTAATTTTGTCTGATGAGAAATCGTTTCTCAGAATAATTTTGAATGTTGATCTGGGTTCTACAAGTGTTGTAGATCGTCTGGGTATTTTTTTTCATAATTTTAGGATGTATAGATTTTTTATTATGAATTTTTGAAGTTCTTGTAATTAAAATTTGTAATTAAATAAATCTTATATATATATATGAAGTGTATGTATGTATATATCTGTATCCTCTGTTGCTTGTACTGTCTGCTCTGTTGTTTGCACGGGAGAAAGAGACAGGCGATGTCAGGCGCGCAAACCGAGAAAAGGCGGCGGCGGCTGCTGAAAAAAAAATATAGGGGTGTAACGCATTCCGGAAATGCGTTACACACCTGTGGCGCATTCACGGAATGCGTTACACCCTTTAATGGCTTAAAAGGGGTGTAACACATCACCGGAATGCGTTACAGGTCCTGTAACGCGTTCCTGTAATGCGTTACAGCCCTTCTGTTGATTTTAAAATTGATTTTCTAGGAGTTTCGTAACTCCGTTTTAGGCGTGCAATATACCGTTGGATTCGTTTTTTCGAGACGGATCTAATGGAGTGATCAATTTTAGTTTATATAAAAGTTTTGAACTGTTTATATTTCCATGAAGTGTTTTAAAGTTATTTTTAACTGTTTGAATTGATTTTAAATGTTTCTTGTGATACATAGAGATGTATAATGCTTAGATTAATGTGCTAGATGATATAACATGCATAATTTGATGTTTATTCATGTTTATATATGTGATATATGCTTAGTTTATCATGCGATGATAGATTTAGGTGAACTTAAATGAACATAAGGCGTTTGTTAGACAACCTAGTATAGTGAAATTGTTTCATAACCTTAATAACAATATTATGAATACAATCATGAGATTCTTGTGTTTGTGAAACACGTAATTGAATATGAATTCTGTCAACAACAGATTTCTATCTGTAAGAAAGGGTTATTAAGTGACGCCTCTTGACAATGCTCCACCCGATCTGGGAATCATCTGATTATTAATTATTGATTTGAAATATTTAATTTAAAAGGAAGAATCTCTTTATAATATGATTATGATTGTAACGTAATATAATCCCTCTAAAATTAAATAATATCAAGTAGTAATTGGCCAATGATACAACGGGCTTGTGTCGGTCATAGCCTTCCAACATGGTAGAAAGTAGTTCTTATTTTTGAATCATTGTCGTTTCGTGCCACAGCCGAGGGCTTTGATTTCGAAATAAGAAATACTTGTCTATTACATAGAGATGTGTACATTGAATAAGAATCCAAAGGTCGTTACGTGCCACAGCCGTGGGCCTTTGGGGACTGATTCAATTGTACGGAATGTTGGGTTAGACTTGACTTAGAATATTGAGTTTGTCGTGCCACAGCCGTGACTCAATTATTCAAGAGGCTAAAGTTTGATTAGGGAATAACATGAGATGTAATTGACAAGAGTTGTCTGCCTATTGAACATTACATGGCGTTTCGTGCCACAGCCGGGGTTGTGTAATGGAATGTAGGATCCCTATTCCCACTAGCATTATGAATGCTTAATTTTTCATGTAGGGGGTTGAATAAATTAGGAAAACTAGTGGGAGCCACTTATGAATAAAGACCCGATTCATATAGTGTTTTGAAATGAAATCGAATATTTGCTAAGTGTTGTTATGTGTTTATCATTTACAGATTTACTTTGTACGTTATGTCTTCTGCACTATCACTCAGGAGCATACTAGATGCTCACAAATTGACTGGTCCTAATTATGCTGACTGGCTTCGAAACTTGAGAATTGTTCTCAGGATTGAGAAGCTGGAATACGTGATTGACTCACCTAAGCCTACTGAACCTGCTAGTGATGCACATAATGATGAACATGTTGTGTATCGTAAGTGGATAGATGATGCAAATGTTGCTCAATGCATCATGCTAGCTTCCATGAACATTGAGCTACAGAAGCAACATGAGCATATGGATGCTCACACTATCCTCATGCATCTACAAGAGTTGTATGATGTGGCAGGGAGGACAACTCGATATGAGATATCGAAGGAGTTGTTCGGTTGTAGGATGTCTGAGGGATCATCTGTGAATGACCATGTACTTAAGATGATCAATTTGATTGAACGTCTTGGACAACTTGGTTTTGCCATGGATGGGGAGCTGAGCCAAGACTTGGTCTTGCAATCGCTTCCGAGTTCGTTCTCGCAGTTTGTTGTGAACTTTCACATGAATAAGTTGGATGTCAGCCTGCCTGAACTCCACAACATGTTAAAGACTGCGGAATCGAATTTTCCCCCTAAGAAGAGTTCTGTTCTTCTAATTGGTGAAGGTTCCAATCCTATGAAAAGGAAGAGGAACCCTTCCAAGAAGAAGAAAGTAGGTGAGAAAACGCCGGTTCCACCAAAAGCTGAAGACCCCAAGAGCAAAGCTGTTTGCTTTCACTGTAACAAGGTGGGGCACTGGAAGAGGAACTGCAAGGTTTACCTTGCAGAATTGAAGAAGAAGAAGGGTAGTGAGACTACCGCTTCTGATTCAAGTATGTTCATGATAGAAGTGAATATATCATTAAATCAAATTTCTACTTGGGTATTAGATACCGCCTGTGGTTCTCATATCTGCAATTGTTGCAGGGACCAAGGAGAAGTAGGACTCTTGAAGAAGAGGAGGTGATTCTACTGATGGGAAATGGAGCAAGAGTTGATGCTGAAGATGTAGAATCATTTCATTTACATATGCCTACGGGCAAGACTATTGTTTGAAATAATTGTTATTTTGTTCCCTCGATTGTGAGGAATATTATTCCCATGTTAGACTTGGATGAATTTTCATTTATTATTGAGAATAATGAATGTTCTATTCTTAGAGATAATATTCTTTATGGACGTGGTACTTTAAATAATGGTCTGTATAAATGTGACATAATTTACTTCAGATTGAACAAACTAATAAAAGAAAAGGGATGATGAAAATCTCACTTCATAGTGGCACTGCAGTCTCCATTTTGTGGACATGGAAAGAGGGCTGCAGATTTGCTAGGAATGGTACACACAGATGTATGTTGACCAATGTCTACGCAAGCCATGGGTGGATTTTCATACTTCATTACTTTCATAGATGATAGATCTGGATTCGGATATGTGTTTGACGAAACACAAGTCTGAGGCCTTTGAAAAGTTCAAAGAATATAGTATGAAGTGGAGAAATAAACCAAATATAGTATTATAATTCTTCGATTAGATCGAGGTGGTGAATACTTTAATGGAGTGTTTCTAGATTATCTCAAAGTAAATGGTATAGTCTCCCAGTGGACTCCTCCAGATTGGTATCTGAAAGGAGAAATCGAACTTTGTTAGACATAGTTCGGTCCATGATGAGCTATGCAAATCTTCCAGTATTCCTATGGGGTTATGCATTGGAAACCTCAGCATATTTACTGAATAAGGTGCCTTCCAAATCTGTTCCTCAAACTTCATATGAGATATGGAAAGTAAGGAAACCGAGTCTTAAACACGTTAAGATTTGGGGATGTCCAGCTTGTGTCAAGTAAGTTGACCCAGATAAGCTGGAATATCGATCCGTAAAATATAGTTTTGTGGGATATCCTAAAGAGACTTTAGGGTATTACTTTTACACCGATCATCGGGTGTTTGTATCTAGACATGCTACCTTCTTGGAAAAGGAGTTTATCCTTGAAGGAAACAGTGGGAGCAAAATTGAACTTGATAAAGTTCAAGAAGCACAAACTACTACGGATCAAGTGGAAACACCTGTTCTGACTGAACAACCTTTTGTGGAACAGCCCATTCATAGGTCAGGGAGAGTGTCTCGCCAACCTGAGAGGAAATATGGCCTTGTCATTGAGAATGACAATGAGTTGTCGATCATTGATGATGACGACCCTGTGACCTATCATGAGGCTATGAGTAGTGTTGACTCAGAGAAATGGCATAGTGCCATGAAATCCGGAATGAAATCTATGTATACGGGATACAAAAGATAGATTATAGCAGATGGCCAGGTGGAGACCTATAAGGCCATGCTTGTGGCAAAAGGATTCAAACAAAGGCAATGAATTGACTTTGATGAAACCTTTTACCTGTAGCCCTATTAAAATCAGTTCGGATTTTGCTTGCGATTGCTGCTTACTACGACTATGAGATCTGGAAATTAGCCAGATGGTTTTCTTTCCAAGAGAAATGAAAACCTAGTGTGTAAGCTACTGCGAACCATAAGTGGTTTAAAGCAAGCTTCTCGTAGATGGAACATACATTTTGATGAGACAATCAAAAAGTTTGATTTTATCAAAAATGTAGATGAACCATGCGTCTACAAAAGGGTTAGTGGGAGCGCGGTAACATTTCTTATATTGTATTGAATTAGAGTTGACACACATAACAACATAGCAGACCCACTCACAAAGCTACTTTATGAAAGTCACTTTGATCGTCATAAAGACAAGATGGGTATTAGATACCAGAGTGATTGGCTTTAGTACAAGTGGGAGATTGAAAGGAATATGTCCTAAGTCCAATCATGTATTAGGATTTAGGAATAACTTTTATGTAATCTGTTTTGATTTCATTGATATTAATAAAGACTTGTTTTGTTTTTATTACGGGCTTTATCTATTTAAGTGTTTAAATAAGATATACCATAGTTTAGAGTAAAGCTTTTTATGGATTATGATGAGATCATAATAGTGAGACCTAAAAAGATGATAACTCTAAACTTAAATAGTTCCTGGTCATAGGATTACTAACTGGTAATTAATAATCCGCAAAGATCGGTACATACTATGTTTGCTTCATTATGAAGGATGTCTGTTCTCATAGACATTTGTGTGGTGACATTATAGCTAGTATGTAGGTGCTTATTATAGAATAAGTTCACTGAACATGACTCGCACAGCTGAACAACTGATGGAGTTCACTCACGTGTCAGCAGTTGTTCACATAGTGATAGTTGTACAAGTATCCTTAGACTTGAGGTCATCATAGTCATCTTGTGTACACTGAACTATGCTTTGGTTTAGTTCTTAGTCTCCAGGGACAATTATTAGGGCTCTTCTGGGTATAGGAATTTGTACACGAAGATAGTGTATGATCAATAAAGGATCTACCCCTTCCAGTGAAGGAAGCGAATGTTCAAGGCTGATCCACTTATGCTAGTTCAGGAATCTCTGGCCAGAGTGAATGAAATTAGAAAGGAGTTTCTAATTTGCATAGAACTACGCATAGTAAATGGTAAGCAAGTGATTGAATTAGATAGGCTTGACACGAGATCCATGCCTTGTATTTAATCGGGACATTGTTGGGTAGAAGGAGTTTATTGTACGGTAACTATTCACTGACAAGTTCTTGGTATTCTAAGCAGTGAATTCATATTATCCGGATAGTCGCGATATGTTGAGAAGCATCACTCACGATGTAGAATAAATGTGATTAATTAATTAATCATATTTAATAAATTAGAGAATTTATATAAATAATGATAAAATAGTTTTATTATTATTTATTTCTACTACCGGCTTAATATTGAACCTACAGGGTCACACCATAAAAAGAGAATGATTTAATGGTGGAGAAATTAATTAATAATGGCTAATAATTATTTATTTATGAAATAAATAATTAATTGGCAAATTTAATAATTGATTAAATGAGATTTAATTGATTATAAATTAATTAAGAAAAGTTCTTAATATTATTAATTAAGGATTTAATTTTTGGAAATTAAATCAAGAGAGAGAATTATTTCTAAAGTGTTTAGAAAAAAGATTAATAATTAAAAGGTGTTTTAATTATTAATGAGAATAATAAATGGGATAATAATAATATTATTTATGGTAAAATTTCAGCTGAAAATTTTGCCTATAAATACACTATTATAGACCCTATTTTATTTTAATCCACATCGAACCCGAAAACCCAAAAAGTTTGGAAAACCCAATTCTCTCCACCTTCTTCCTCCTCCTTAACATCGTTTTCTTGGTGGATACCGGTGGAGTGCTTCACACTTGAGGAGCAACTGCTAAGGATCTCTGATCGTTGTCTCCGATTTATTTTAAAAGGTTAGATTCGATCCCTCGATTTTTTATTCACGATTTATATGCTTTTATTCGGATTTTATATGTGTAAAAGTGTTTTGACATGCCTCCGCTGCGTTTAAAATCCAACACTTTTCACATTAAAAGGTCACACTTTGGAATATCAGTTCCCATTCACCTTTTACTCATTTTGAGCGTGTAAATATGCTTTGGAATTCCCTCGAAGATGAGAATACGTTCCTATAAATACACACCACTAACACATAATGTGTCTCACTCATATAGAGTCTCAAAATGATTCACAACTTAGTCTAAAATACTAAGTTTGTCCAACAATTATTGTTATCAGTCTTGTACGATATAGACATTATTATATATATTGAATATATAACTAATTCACAAGAACACTGCTAATTCTTAAATCACATAAGCATATAAGAATTAACAATTAAATTAGGAGAAGAGTTTTAGAAATAAACAGAGATTGGATTTAATCTCGAGTCCAGAAAACTGTCTCCTTAAAGCAGTTTCGCCCCACACCGTCCGTGTTTACCGACCTCCTTCTCAGGATAAAACGAGATAATAGTATAATCGATAAATCGAAAATACTCTCAGCGAACTTGAACGAAACCCGAGAACTATCACCGAAATATTTGGAAAATTTAAGATTGAAGAGACCGAGAATTAAAGAGACGACTCTTTTTTTCTCGACTTAATAAAACTGGTGCTCTAAGACTATATTTATAAAGAGAGGCTTGAAAGGACTTGCTTTTCTTTTCGATGTGGTACCTGGTATTTATAAGAAAAACAAATGAATAGTTTTGTGCTACTCTCGATGTGGTACAAAACCCACTTTTCACATTAAAAGGTCACACTTTGGAATATCAGTTCGCATTCACCTTTTACTCATTTTGAGCGTGTAAATATGCTTTGGAATTCCCTCGAAGATGAGAATACGTTCCAATAAATACACACCACTAACACATAATGTGTCTCACTCATATAGAGTCTCAAAATGATTCACAACTTAGTCTAAAATACTAAATTTGTCCAACAATTATTGTTATCAGTCTTGTACGATATAGACATTATTATATATATTGAATATATAACTAATTCACAAGAACATTGCTAATTCTTATTTCACATAAGCATATAAGAATTAACAATTAAATTAGGAGAAGATTTTGAGAAAACAATCAGAGATTGGATTTAATCTCGAGTCCAGAAAACTATCTCCTTAAAGCAGTTTCGCCCCGCACCATCCGTGTTGAGCGACCTGCTTCCCAGGATAAAACGAGATACTAGTATAATCGATAAATCGAAAATACTCTCAGCGAATTTGAACTAAGACCGAGAACTATCACCGGAATATTTGGAAAATTTAAGACTGAAGAGACCGAAAATTAAAGAGACGACTCTTATTTTCTCAACTTAATAAATTGGTGCCCTAAGACTTTATTTATAAAGAGAGGCTTGAAAGTACTTACTTTTCTTTTCGATGTGGTACATGGTATTTATAAGAAAAATAAAGGAATAGGTTTGTGATAATCTCGATGCGGTACAAAACCCACTTTTCACAATAAATGGTCACACTTTGGAACATCAGTTCTCATTCATCTTTTACTCATTTTGAGCGTGTAAATATGCGTTGCAATTCCCTCGAAGAGGATAATACATTTCAATAAATACACACCACTAACACATAATATGTCTCACTTATATAGAGTTTTAAAATGATTCACAACAACTTAGAGTAAAATACTAACTTTGTCTAATACTACTTTCCAGGTCTACACACAAACCTCAGTGCCGAACAAGCCAAATTTTCTTGAAAAATATCTGGGTATCATCTGGTTAAGCAACACCTTGTGTGATAAAAAAGTGGGCCAAAAAATGAAATCGATGGGGGAGAAGTAGAATAAGAAGGTAACATGCATAGCTTTCTTGCAAAAGTTAGTGTTTATGAAGGGAAGAGTACACTTGTTGTCACAATTTTAGCTCCATGTCCACATCTCCATAACTCAATGCCAAGCTTCACTATAATTGCTTTTGTCTCCCAGTTTCCCAATACATCAACCTGTGAACCTCACCAGGTCCCCCCTCTCAATTCTGTCATCAAATTTGAGAGTTTGTACAAAATCTATTGATATCTATATGATTTTGAGACGGAATTTAAATTTCGAAACAGTCGGTGTTAAAAAAAATTATCGTTAGTCTTTGAATGTTCAATAAAAAATATATATTTTTACTTTTTATAAATTAGAAATGTATGGGATTTGACAGACTTGTGCTTGTGCGTAGATAGACTGTGCATGTACATGTGTTGATGATGTAGTAGTCAATCAATATTTGGTGCACGTGTGTCTGTATATAGCTATAGGATATGACTACTCTAGTTACACATTTATGATTCATAAATTGAGAAGTTCACTTTACATGTTCCTTCATCACAGATATAAAGCGTTAACTTTACATGTAATCATAAACCTAGATTACATATATCAGATTTTGGGAGAGTGTGGCGGGTTCGGCTCGATTTCGTAATAAAATTGGAACTGTAATTATATATTTTCGGTTTTTAATCGTAATCGTCGGTTCGGATTCGGTTTCGATTTTTAAAATACCGGTTCGATTTTAATCGGCTCGGATTCGATTATAAAACCGATAAATATAAAAAGAAAAAACAAAATACAAATAAGAAAATTTGAAGCGCACAATCAGTTTTCTAGCTTTAAATCAAGAATGTTCAAAAATTCAATAATGCACGACTTATTCTGCACTCATTCAGCCGTAGATGGATCAAGGAGGTAATTAATAAAAAAGACAAAATGATTAACTTTTTAGATAATAGTAATCAAGATTAATGTAATCATGGTCGTAAGATTATGGTCGTAAGGTAATTGTACACTGATTTTGCAGTATGAGAATATAGTTATAATTTTTTAAAATTATAAGACCACCTCATTTACACCAATTTTATCAATAAAAACACTTTAAAATTATAAAAATTAGGGCTTAATGTATGTTATACCCGACAAATTCATCATATTATTCCTTTAGTGTATTTGTTGAAAAAGTTGATAGTACAATGTTATTTGAAAAAAAAAATCTTTTAAAGGCTTTCGGAAGGTTTTTCAATTATATTTTGTCAATAATGTTTACAATTGCAAAATATTTTTGTGTACTAAAAAGCACAAAATTGGAAATTCAAATGATTAATGAAATTATTTTACGTAAATTTTAACGTTTGGTTACGAAAATATTATAGTATAGGTGAAATTTAAAGTAGGGCAATTACAAACCGGAAAGGAAAAAGTCAGTTAGGAAGATAAGTCAAATTTAAAAGGATACTCCCTCCGTCCCTGGATTTAAGTTACTTTTCAGCACATTTTTCAATACTCGTTTAAAGTATAGATTTATAATATATTTTTTGAATAAAACTTTTATGTTTAAATTTTACTCAATTTTTTTTTTCAAAAAAAATATTATGAAACTATACTTTATAAAAGTCTCAAAATACGTGTCGAATAATAAAATAAACATCCCAATGGAACGGAGGGACTACCATTTATTAAGGGGTGAGTATAAAAATCTGAAAATCGATTATCAGAATTTTCAATCCGGTATCCAACTAAAATAATCCATAAATTTGCATATCTTATCCGTTACTTTTTCATAAATTTGGATACGGATCCAAATATGAATATACCCGAAAATGATTCACTATACATGGGTAAATCCATCAAACTTGGAAAAATAAAATTGCATTTTTCATGCCCTAACTCAATTTACTTAAAACAAATCTACAACTATTCTATACAATCAGAAACCAGATTAAAACGAATCGTTTACTTAGCTTAACCAGACACCGCAGTAACGAAGTACTCATATAGTAAGACCGAGTGATGGTCTTCTTCCCTTTCATTTGAAATTTTAATATTTTATGTTAATCTGTGACCCTGTCTATAACATAATCCACATTCAGAGGGTTTTAGGTTGAACTACAACGCTGCTGTAAATTTTCGGGTTTTCCTAAAGTCTTTAAAGAATTAAAATTCAAGAAATTATATAAACAGCATGCAGATTGAAATAGCAGAAATAACAGGAGTTTTATAACACATATGGCACAGCAGGAGTACATATTGGTAGAACCGGCTGGGGAGTAGAAAAGTTAAACTAAATTGTACAGAATAAAGAAGAGAACAACTAGGAGCAAAGTTCCGATTCCGTACCCATCAGAATCATAGCCAGAATTCAAACTCTGATAATTTCCAGCACCGTGTCTTCGAGTAGGAAAGCAAAGTGTGATCAAGTGTATTATAGCTAATAAAACGATCGGAAGAAGCAACATCAAGAAGGAAAAAAAGCCACTGAACTCATCTGATAGAAATAGAGGTAGTATATATTCAGATAAATACAGTAAAGTTGGCCCAACAATGATCAAACTAAGAACACCAACCATCAGAAATGGAACCACAGGTGATGGCCCTCTGTTTCCCATCTAGATTCAGTAGCTTGTCCCCGGTCACTTGAGAGTATTGAAGAGCACAATGATATAGATGACTAATGGCAGTTGTAACTGGTCAACCAATATAGATGCTCAAATGTGGTTATATCCATATATACAAAAACATACATGCAACTCATATATATCACAATTATGTCACTTTTCATATCAACCAAACCTGCTTGGTGAAATAAAACGATATAAATTAAGCTGCAAACAAACAAGTTTAAAAGCATCACAATCAAAAATACTAATTAAAAATGGCATGCATCAGCTTTCTGATAAATTTAAGATGAGATATGACCTGTGATTATTACAATAATCACAATGTTGATCCTTATAAAATAGGCCATGTCAACATCATGAAAAGTTTGTAAAACTGCCCTGAAGGTAAGTTCTAGTTGAATCTTCCAAGAAATGGTGTTCTATTCCATGTCTCTCTACATGGACAAAGGCTTCTTGGAAATTATAATATAGCCTATTCATAATATGTTTCTCGGCAAAAAGAATCCTGAGACAGTCAAATAATAGTAACAGGGTACATATTTAACAAGACCCTAGGAGCGAGTCAGAATCACAAACCTTAAATATCAATACATAGTTCAAGCATTTTAACTTGACTGCCCTAATATCTCAAGCTACAATACAACATCACAAGATAGGCTACATTTGTAATTAACCGGCCATATATTCTCTCCCAGATCTGTCCAGTCCTGCTGTAGCATTATAGTTCAAGTGTTGCTCGTAGTAATTGATCAACTGGCACAAAAGTACATACATATCATTGGACAATTCTTAAGACTTAACATATATATTAAGTTAGAATATAGCAACATGAAAAGTAAGAGAGAATAATCACCAGAAGTGGATAATTAGCCTTGAGGTATTTATTATCAACCATCACCTCTTTTCCATCAGACCTGTATGCCAAATGACACAAAATCAGTAATAAACCTGTAATTTTCCTCTCAGGATACCAATAAATATCACGACATAAAAATAAAAGAGCCAAAATTTTCTAAAAGTCCAACAAATAGTCATGGAGTACCAAACAAGTTGTAGTGCAACTAATAAACTACTTAAGAGAGTGTGATGAAGCTCAACCTACACAAATGGCCCTTAAGTTAAACCATCTTCAATCCTACTTGAATTATAAGCCTATTCCGAAGCTTGAATTAGGAAATCTAAAAGGAGTTCTTATCAATGTCCCTAAAGTCTAAATAGCCACCCAGCAGATATTGTATTAACAGCTTATCAGTTATCATTGCATGTGGAAGTTGTAGGTAATTACAATTTGATAAACTCTAAACATACATATATGAACCAATTCAGTTTTGGATTGCGTGTATCTCTTTAGTGAAGAGAGTCTCCTAGGAATAATACAAATTAAATATATTTTCAGAAAGACACCATTTCAGTTTTGGACTGCTTGTATTTCCTTGACGGCAGAAGGAGACTTGTGCATGAAGATAATAAGATCAGTTTCATTAGAGATATACATCATATGATATCATAATATTAGGTAGGTACAACCATAGAAGACATCAAACCTAAGCATTGTATAAAAGGGACAGAATTCTTGAAGAGTGACAAATTTTTGAGGTTAGCACGAAGGGACACGGCTTTAATTCAACGACTTTGAATCTTCAAATTGCATATCTTTAACTATTACTTTCTTGGAACTTTTTATTCATGCGTTATATTATTTTCTTTTCTTCATGTCTTTGTAACTAATACTTTGTTTGCGGAAGTAGGGAGTAGTCTTTTGGTTTCTACGGATTATGGATTCATAATATTTACATGGTTAATCTTGTCGCTATGAATTTATTATTTAGAGTGTTCTAAGATTACAAAAACCACAAAGTTTTGATTAAATCTGTGGGTTTAGAATGAAATAGGAGAGGAGTTGCATAACCATACCGGAAGATGATAAACACAATTTAAGTAGTTTGGGGGAGATAGATATGCAAATTGTCAAAACTAAAATTGACAACTGAGGGGAAATGGTTAGTTTGAAGGTGGAAGGGTTGTCGGTACTGCATTACTAACATTGAATAATAGAATTGGATGATACTAGTAAAGGTATAAGAGTTATTTTTAAGTTAGTTAGTTACGTTAGTTACTTACTAGGGAAAATTAATTTAAAAGTTACCGAACTATATGCTTTTAGTCTAGGTACCTGATCTATTTTTTAAAATATTGCGATCCCTTCTGATTCGAGTCCTTCTGACTAATTTTGACTAACGTATGTTAGTCTTTACTGACATGAAAATTTCTAAAAAAAAACAAAAATGTAATGTATAAAAACATGGCAGCCTATGTGGCTATTAAGAGTGTAATTACACCCACATATACATCCATATCCCATACACACACACCCACCCTTCTTCATCTTTCATCTAATCACCCGACACCGCCATGGCAGCCCATCGCCCGGCAAGAATCCAGTGGCCACACCCTCCCTTTCATAATCTGATCACAAACCCACTAAATTTCTCAAGTTTTTTCCCAAATCAAACACAAATTCAAAATTTTAGAAATTAAAACCAGTAAAACAAACAGACACATCTGTACATACACACACAACCATCGTTCATCACCAAATTGTTTTATTTAGGAATTAGGGTTGATATGTGTGATTTGGGGATTAAATTTGAGGAGTTTGGAGGTTGTTAGCTTTATATGTGTGTATCTAAGTCTTGTATGTATTAGCGTATTTGGAAATCTGTGAGCTCGAATTCCAGTAAACTCCGATGAGCTCGAATGGGTTACTTGGTTAGTGATGTGAGTGTTAAGGTGTACTGATATGTATATGTATGTATTTGTGAGAGAAGAGGGAGAACATATAGAGTGAGAGGTGTGCCACATAAGTTGCCATGTAATTATACATTCTATTTCATTTTTTTAGTTTCCACGTCAGCAAAGACAAACAAACGTTGGTCAAAATTTGACGAAAGGACGCGAATCAGAAAATTTTGAAATGTTTAGGGATCGCAATATTTTAAAAACTAGATCAGGGTCCTAGACAATAAAAAGGCATATAATTCATGAACTTTTTAAATTAATTTTCCCTACTTACTATAAACAGTAGTGGATGAATTTAAGGAAGTGACTCCGCCCATCTCTGTGTTTCTCTCTCTAAAATTTCTTCTACAAGCTATCAATCTCTCAACTGACAACTTACTAAACCTCTGTATTTCTAATATCTACTATATTTCTTTTTATCCTGCATTTTTTTACTGCAATTACATCATTATAAACACCAGAAACACAAAAAACATAGACTAATTCACTGGAAAAGCTCACGGTTCATAAAATAAACAATTAATTAATTACTTTGGTTGCTTTAAAATTCAAACTCGCTTATTGGAAACTCAACTAGCAACTATTTTTTCTAGCCATGCCTATTTTCACACTCCTAAAACTTTTAAACTCTCTAATAAAGCTTTGACATTATCTCCAACTTAACACAAGTGGTACTGCCTTTGTCAACATTCTCCGATCCTAACCTTCCGACCAACCATGAAGGTCTGTTGGGACCACCACAAACGCAATCATAATCATCCAATTAATGAGACAAAAATTTTTTGCTGAGAAACAAGTCGGAGCATGGATTTGTTAAAATAAAGACCTAATAGATTGTAATCTAGGATTATTTCAAAAGCAATGCACTTAGTAAGAAAATATTAAAAAAATCTAACTAAACATTTTTTAACTTAGTTGCAATAACATAATTTATTATCAAAGTTATAGTTTACAAGTTGCAAGCTTCTAGTAGAAGCTATATAACAAGATTATCTAGTTATATATGCTGTGTGCAAACTGCATGTTGTAATACTAACTTTTGGGAAAGACCTTATAATTTCCTATAATCAGGAAATTTCATTCGTTTTAACAAATAAATCTCTCCCATCTTTAGTATTGTCTCTAATCTTCAGCAGTCCTCTCTCTTCCCCACCCTCTGTGTGTGTGGGGGGGGGGGGATCCTTACAAATACAGGAAAAAATAATCCAAGCTCATCAACTAACATCCTGATTCTATCACTGTCAACGACTCAACAACCCTTTGACTAGTTCTTCTTAATTCTTATGAGAAAAACCAAAGGTCTCGTATCAGTTAAAAAACGCAAAGATTTAGCTAAAATTTGTTAACATAATTTCATTTCTAGTGAACATGAATACTTGCAATAATCTACAACTAAATAAATTTTGGAGTTAACGAAGTACTAGATTATCATAAACCTTGATTAACACCTGTGAGCCACCTAAGCCTATTTACATTTTAAAATTATACATATAATCATTCTAAACACATACTATGTCAGTGGGTTGAATTATAGCCAATTTCAGATATAAATACTTTGCACCCAATGCTTCCGCAAAGGTTTGAACCCTCAACTAAAAGTAAGCCAACCAGTGGAACTATAAACCACTGATAGCTTTAGAATTTTATAATTTGTATTATGCTCATTTAAGACTAAATAGATTGACAACTCAATCGGTATGATTGATATGTATGTGTGAGTGTGCGCTTGCGCGTCTCAAATTAAATGTGTCCTCCAATATATCATAATCATATTCTAAATTAAAATAATAGTTGTGTCCATACTTCAGAAACTCGTCCTGGAGTTTGCATACACTACATGCTTGGACACTTTAGATGTTTCTTCCAAAGATATAAATAAATTCTAGAGAAAGTTGCTCCCTGTTTCTATATTGTAGGTGTCACTGCTTCATGGTGACTGAATACAAGATGCAAGTAATCAGGTAAAGCATGTCATTATTTCATTCTTCACCAAAATGTTCTAAACTACATAGCACCTTAGAGGTCAATATACACTTAACTAATTCTTATTAGGTCAACTTGAGCAAGAGAAAATGTTTCTAAAGTTGCAGTTAAGTCACAAACCTCTTGGCCATAAAGGTCACTAGGATTTCACGTCCAGATCCAGAAGATGAAAAGCTTATTGGCTTGATGATCTCAGTGATAGAAAATGTTTCAGTGCTATCATCAGACTTGCTCCTGTGAACAGAATTTTTATCGCAATTTTGGCCGGCTAGACCACCAGCGCGAGTGTTTTTTGTTGTCAGATCAGGTGCAGCATAATTTGTTACACATGGGGTTTGTTCTTGATTAAACCGTTTAACAGACGCAGCCTTCCTTCTATTCCTCAAGCGGCCATTACCTTGACCTTGTCCCTCCCTGTCAACCTTTCGATGTCCATTTACAAAGCAAACTGCTTCTGATGGCTGCGGCTCCAAAATATCTACGGCCACCCTGCTTAAGCCCCCATTGGTTATTGGTGTACCAGCATATTCACCAGGGTTTACATCCATTTCACAGTGACCTCTTCCACCTTCAACTTGTTGTCGGATATCAAAGGATCCACATCCATTTTCTTGCTCTATTGTAGCAAAATTTGTTACACGGGGGGTTTGTGGGGTTTGTTCTTGGCAAAACCGTTTCACAGATCCAGCTTTCCTTCTATTCCTTGGGCGGCCACTAGCTTGAACTAGTACCTCTCCGCCAACCTTTAGATGTCCATTTTCAAAGCAAATTACTTCTGATGTTTTTGGCTCCAAAATATCTACGGCCACCCTACTCGAACCCCAATTCATCAATTGTATGCCAACATATTCACCAGTGTTTACACCCATTTCATGGTTATCTCTTCCTTCTTCAACTTGTGGAGGAATATTAACGGACACATTTCCATTTCCTTGCTCTATTGCAGAATAATTTGTTACAACTGGGGTTTGCGGAGTTTGTTCTTGGCTAAACCGTTTCACAGATGCAGCCTTTCTTCTTTTCCTCAAACGACCATTAGCTTGGACTAATCCCTGGCCTTCAACCATTTGATGTCCATTTCCAAAGCAATTTTGTAATTCCATATTATTAATGGCCAACAAACTCGAGCCCCCATTGGTTGTTTTAATGCCAGCAGATTCACCAAGATTTACATCCATTTCATTCTTATCTTTCTCTACTTCAACTTGTGAAAGAATGGCAACCGACCCATTTCCGTTTTCTTGCTCTACTGCCTCGCCATTACCAGAATCTCCCATTCTTGACCTATCACCATTCTCATGACTCGCATCACACACAAAAGGAATAATAAATTCTCCTTCATCAAACTTAACCCTTCCAGCCGTCGGTGGACTAGAAGTGAATGCACCAGGAGTACCCTGTCCCTTCTTCTTAGCTTGAGGAACCAAACCACTAGACCTCCGCTTACGCTTCCGCGATCTATGCTTCCCAGACCGCAAGCTTCAAATTAAACCAACCAAAACATAAACACAAAAAACCAATTTAAAATATTAAATAAAATCAAAACCATCTGAACCACATATTTTAATAATTAACATAAGCAAAAAAACAATACCCCTCTTCAAAAGCTTCGATAACATCAAAACATGACACAAGATTCTCATACGGCTCCCATGTATTCGCCGTCTCTGGCCATCCACGCCTTTCAAAATAACACACATCTTAGCGACGTAATCATAATCAAGCACCATCATTAAACACATCAATTAACTCCCCATCAAAAATAAACTACTCCGAAAATAGAAACAAAATTATTAACAAAAACCACAATATACAAAAAACAATAAAACTAGACGAATGGAATCTTAAATTGAATAAAAAATCCCATACCATTTAATTAGATACTGCACTTGCCCCTAACATAACCAGCATCCACACAACATTTCCATGCCACGTAGACAAAAAAAAACCCCAATATTAGCAAACAATTAAAACACACATACATAATGATATAAATACGAAAACCTCGTGTTCATCGAGAATAATTGTTCTGCACTCTTCGTTCCGCTAATATTTAAAAATGTGTTTAAAAATTGTTAAAAAATAGTTCTCACTCGACCGCGAAGTAATTAAGGAGTAATTAAGAACTATCTAAACAGAATAAGGATGAAACACCTTACGAACACGCTTTCGACGAACAGTTTCGATCTCGAAGAAGCCTTCAGCTAGCTTAGGGATTAATTCAGCTTCTTCTTCATCTTCTTCTCCATCTTCTGAGTTCAATTCACCAGATTCGTTTTCTATTTCTTCGTTTTCGTCGATTTCGGCCCTGAATTCGTTGATTTCCGGCGCCGCCTCCGACGCTCCGGGAATGATGGGTTCGTCGGCGTTCATTGTGTTAGCGGTCGGAAATTTAGATGCCGGCGGGGTTGTATGGTTGCCGGCGACTGTTTCTCAGTAAATGCCCTGTGTGTATATGGAAGTAATGGATAGAGTAAATGCATACAGTTCGTTTTAAATGGAAAAAAGAATTTATTTTTTTGGTAAATTTCTATTTTTAAAAAAATGATTTGGTACAGTTTCTATTTTTTAATCGTATGCCACAACATATCTATATCTGTATCTACTAACTTAAATCCCGTGATGCACGTGTAACCGTTAATATTTAAAAAATTTATTTATTCTGTCATATTTTAATTTTTAAAATATTTTTGTAAACATATAATAATTATAAATTTATAATAAAAATAATAGTATAATTTTAGTAGTATAAGTAGACTCAGTTTAATGGTTTAACTATTTAGTAATTTAATGGATATATAACACTATTTATTTATTTATTTATTTATTTATTTATTTAATAATATGATACGTGGTGGTCGTAGTTTAAGAGGATAAATAAACTGTATGTAATAGTTTAATAATTTAGTAGTTTGGCGGATATATAACACTAATTATTTTTTCTTTAATAACCAAAATTAGAGTATAGGATAAATATCTTATCTTAATATATGTATATATATATATATATATAATATAAAGGAAAACCCTTGGGAACTTTAGAATCGTCTGAAAATTATTTATGTATTTTTTTAGAGTTCCTCTATTTTAATTCAATAAAATTGAAACTTCCTTTTTAGATCCTATATTTTAGAGAACAAAATCCAATTTTAGATAAAAGTAGAATTTGAATTTATATAAAAGTGGGATTTGAATTTATATAGAAGTATGAAACTTCCTTTCATAGTCCCTATATTTAAAAAACAAAATTCAGTTTTATGTAAAATTAAAATTTGAATTTATACAAAAGTCAAATTTGTGATCTTTTCTTATCTATATAAATATAAACCGACCTATTAAGCCAGATTCTACTACTCACTTTTTCCTTCCGTATAGCAACTTTGATTTACATGTTTGCATAATTTTAAAGTTTAGATATTTATAACTAACATGGTTTACAATTTTGTTTAATTAATTTGAGTTAATTTTTTAATGTTCATGTTTGTAGGTCGGAGATTTTTGCCTTCTGGGTCTTCTTCTGATGAAGATATTCGTGGACTATACCTTCGTTTGTGAATCACGTACGTGTGACTTTTCTTTGTTAAATTTTGATTTCCATTAAAAAGCTCTCACGTATATTAACGAGTTATCTCCTACGCTCAGTGTTCCAGAAATCGCTAGGCGTGCCAGGGCGGTGAGTGTACCTTCGAGAGATTAATCGGCAAGTCGGAGATTAATCGGACCGATTAATCGGAACATTAATCGAAAGGATATAAATATTATTTTTAATTTTTATAATTATATATTGATCAACATGTCAAATATTTGTTTGAAAAAAGAAATTAGAATGGTATTAAACAATATCTACATGCGTTATGTTATGTACTAATTATTGAGTTTACAATATTAACTATATTTTAATTCACGCTTTTAAATTAATTATAATATGTTATTTTTATATTTTAAGTGAGAAAATAAATATATTAGATTACTTGTTATTTCTTACCAATACTTTATATTATAAATTGACATGATATTGTGTGAAATTATGAAATTAATGATTTAAAATTAAAAAAACATAAAAAATTATTTTTTAAATTATTTTCCGCCTAGACCGCCTAGGACCGATTTTTGACCGCATAGCCTGCCTAATCCCGATTTTGACCCGATTTTTTGAAAAAACGCCTAAATCACCGCCTAGGTCCGAGTCGGGGCGTTTTACCACCGCTTAGCGCCTAGGCGCCGCCTATACCGCTTTTTAGAACACTGCCTACGCTTATACTATTAAACTTTACGGTGATACTAATTTAGTTTTGCTATTTTCAGATTATTGATTTTGTTATGGATAAAATCTTAAGGTATATTAATTGCTGTATTTAATACTAAAGTTCGGGAGCTCAAGGTCTTTAATGGCTGCTCTCGTATTTCGTAGCTTAACTCTGCCTTTACGAGATGCCTACGTATCTATGTAATTTAGAGAATCAAGCCAAAAAACGTAGTTCCGATTTGTGGGGTGAGGCCCCTTATATAGATGTTGGGAGTCCTTGAATTGGACTTGGGTTAGGAGACTTGGTGGTCAAGTCTCAAAATTAGAATGGAATTTGGAGTCCTAAGAAGTAGGAAGCTGATTTCTTATCCCACCATGTTCCTTGGAGGCCAATCTACAAGGATTTATTTCTTCATTAGGACTCATTTTATCAGTTGACTTATCCCTTATTAATTAATTACGAAATTAATTAATATTCAGAGTTTTGGGCCTTGTTAGCTGGGCTTCGTTACTGGACCGTATCAGTCCTAATGTCACACCCCCAACTTAAATAGCAAAATAATTATAGCTATTACATCATTTTATTGAGTACTACACAACCAAAATCCAAGATCTTACAGTTTAGGGTTTGGAACAGCCCAACACTACCAACTATTACATCTGATTACAAATACCGAGTCCTCACACAACTATTATTACTTATTCTACCTGGGCTCGAACATAAGCATCCGCATCACAGGTCTTACGGGCAGTCTGCTTGAATCTAACCATGGCTGTTAGCTGTAATATCAGGGTAAAGCAAGAAGTGAGCCAAAAGCTCAACAAGTGCTAACAATACAACGCAAAGCATAAATCGAGATATACCTTTAGGAATGACAATGGAATGACATAATCAATGATAATCGAGAGATAAAACTTATGTGAGTTGGCATCATTTTGCTTGCATCAAAACAAATTTTAAAACCATTCTTAATCAAAATCATTTTATGACGCTACGGATTACAGCCGGTGATCAGCCGCGAAGTAATCCCGAACCTCGCTGGGTTCTAAAACATTATTGGGAATCCCTAGGCAACTTTTAAGCCTAATATAAGTGTGGAAAGGACTCGCGTCTCAGTCCAGATCCACCATTCAAGAAAACATTTGTCCCCCTTTGGGACTGAAAAATCCACCTTTTATTCATTTTGAAAACTGATGCCGATTTATGACAAAATCTCTTTTGACTGAAATCATTTTTTTATCAGGGGATTATAGGTCAACTTGAAACACTGGAAATATGACACTAAATCTCAGGGCCATGATCCACTAGACTTTACTATATTAGGGTAATCGAGAGATTTCCATAAACAAGAATTTTGACAAGGAAATTAAGCAAGGCTATTGGATAATATGAAAGAGTAATGCCAAACTAGGCTTAAAGCAATGGTTGTAGACAAGGTATAGGTATTAGAACATCAAGAAGATAAGCATCACTGGTTCCAATAGGATAGAGGTGTTAAAATATAAAGAAAGTGATCATCAGCTCAAGATATAACAGGGTATCAAGCTTTTAGGGTAAGGATAGGGTTATCAAACAATCATGAATGAATTTAAGAAATGATTGGCTTTTAGGTATCAAGATAAAGTTTCTATCGAGGTTATTTCAAGAGTTGAATCAAAGCATCAGGGTGCAATATCAAGATTTCTCAGGGATCAATAGCATGATAATCAAAAGGATCAATAAGGTATTATAACAAATCTCTATTTTATCATGGCATTAAACTATCATGAAAGACTTTTGAACTACTTGCAATATGTACTCGAGGGTTCATGGCATCTCTATGTAACTCAAAGATAAACAAAAGATACGCTTGATTTAAATACATCAAAATGACTCAGGATAATTGCATCGATATATATATATGAACTGTTTACAGCAAATACGAAGGTCAAGTTGAATCACTTGCCTTGAGATAGACTGGTCTGGTCTGACTGGTAGGAGCAACAACTGGAGCTTCACTCGACTTTTAAGGCAAGTTTTCCCTCGTCTCGAGATCCTACATAAATAATAATAATCCTCATTATAATATATTCTTTCCATCTTAACCTATTTACAACCCGAAATTAAACATGGATGGCACTTAGGCCTATACACACTTAATTCATATCCAACATTTATATTTTTAAATATACACACGTAGCCACATAATCACATATCGTATATTAATACCAAATAACATCACATACACCATAACGCCACACTAGGCTTGGATGATCTCGACTCACCACTTAAATTACTTGGTCGCTAACTAAGCGAAGTCTTCGAATTTGGGCTTCCTAACTCAATGTGCCTTTCCTAAATTATCCAAAACCTATTGACCCTCACTTGTGCCTTTTGTTCTACTGACCTTATACTATCTTACAACTATGGTGGTCGACCTAATACTCACTTCTAAGTGTCCTAAAACTATGTGATAAGTGAAAGTGCTCACTGGTGTAAATTTCAGAATGGTAACTAAGGTTTCTTGAGTGCATTAGACACTCTTAAACTACAAGTTTTTCTTCAAAATTTTTACACAAGACTCTCCTGACCTAAGGGCATCTCATAAGCTTGATGTGGCTCAAAGGCCTGGCTTGGGCCTTCTTGGGCCTAAGCTAAAAGTCCAAGGTTCCCCTGTTTTTCTGGGCAGAAAATGCCCTGACTTGAATTAACTTGTGGCACATGGTTCTAGCTCATATCCTATGAACTATGGTTGGAAAAACTTCTCTGACATACCCTCTAACTAAGGCCCAATTGGGCCTAATGAGGGCCTACCCATGACATGGCCAAATCTCCCTATTTCTAAGTTGCAACAAAACTGTCCCCTGCTGGACAGATTTTGTTATTCTACTTGTGCACCTAACCAAATGACATGCAAACCTCCAACCAACTCCTAAAACCTATTATATACTCCCCATACTAACTTCTGGTGGCTTGGGCCTCAAAGTGCACATCAATGACATGGTCAAAACTCACTCTAAACCTCAGGGTACTAAACTGATTTTTCTGCAGAAACTATAACTTCTCATTTTCCAAGATTTTAACTTGACAAACCCAACTAACAACAACTAAATACTTAAACCAAGACCTATACTTGGTATTCTACTGAACTAACTCCCTTTTTCTTAAAATACCCTTGGTGAGATCATCCTTACCTAAGGTGCAACTATGGCAAAACAAAAGAGACTACTCTTAACAAATCGCAAATCTTCATGCCTTTGAAACAACAAGATATATATTTTTATAAAAGATAACCACAAATTATTACCATGCAACAAGAAGCATAAATCAATATTATCATATTATTCCTACTGAAATTAAGGCTCACTAACAAAATCTTTCCAAATAATCAAAATTTCACAACAAACTAAGAGAATTCCACATGCATGCATGCCTTCGGGTTTTTCAAACCAAAACAACATGATTTCCAAATAAATTTTTATCATAATT